>NC_063067.1:11475567-11633067 GCF_018812025.1 Megalobrama amblycephala | reverse complement strand
TTATATGGTGAAATTGCATTCCATTTTATGTTTCTATTCACTATAAATCTATGAATATTGCACATTTTGCTCTAACATTAATTGAAAGACGTGATGCAGATAACTAAAATGGTACAACAATGTGACAATTATTTTTCAATCAGGCAGGAGAGGGCTAGAGAATAGATTGTCAGTGTTTTGATTGGTCATTTAATCAGTCGCACAATAAAATTGTTATTAACTCCCACCCCATTAGTGGTGAACGATTCACAACGATTCATTTATTCATTTAATTATCAGCTCTGCTGAGGCCATAGGTCTAAACCCACCAAGCATCCATTTAGAGCAATGAAAGCATAGCTTCAAAAACACGTAATAAGATGTGAACATGTCTGTTGGTATATGTCTCTTTTCTAAACATGCATTCTGAGTCATCACTGCCGTCCTGCGAAGCTTCGCGCAGTAGTTTGATTTTGTGAGTTGGCCTTAGAAACCTGACTTGACATTGTCTATCCCACACCCACAATTAAGACTGGCGTGAAATTTCCAATGCCGTGACTAACGTGGAGAAGCTTGTGAATAAAGTGTCGACTTTCAAAACCAAACCAGATTCTCTGCATATGCTGCTGTCATTCATATAGCGGTAAACGTTTAGGCTGAACTTGAGAATCCAAGATCTGCTCCTTATCCTCAGCCCCTTCTCTCGCCTCCCCACCTCAGATCATAAAAGCAACGTAACCGAGATCATCAACCAAATAAAGGAGCCTCCGTATTTCCACCCTGGCAATTTCTCTCCCAAGTGCTCAGCTGTGAAATTTAAAATCCATGCATGGCTTCCCTTTTCCCCCGTCTTGAAGAACCAGATTATTTGCTCTGTGTCTTTGCATAGCCTTAGCCTCCTTTGGCGCACACACATACTGCACTTCGAGTCATATGCATGTATTTACCGTTTTGATCTCTCACTCACACACACACACACACACACACATACACACACACACACACACACACACACAAACACTCTAGGCCTGCGCTACCTTTGTCTGGGAAATGTGTAGGAAATGAACTGTGTGGTTATCAAACGCAAGGAAATGGGATTTTTCACCCGCAGTAAGATTGTTTAGAGGCCTCTCTCCTCTCTTGTACAGTCCATTTCCAGCCAGCTCCTAAAATAACACTCTTCTTCCATGATACAACTGAAGATTGTCGACTCAGAAATCATGTCCATGTTCAGCACTGATCTAGCCAAATTTAGAGCCGTTGCAAATGGAGACATTTGTGATTGAATGTTACATTTCTCTAACAAAAAAGTTGTTTGAAATTTAGGGATGGTGAATTGATTTTGAAATGTTAATACTTCTGATACTTTTTTTTTTTTTTTTTTTAACTAGTAACATTTATATTTGAGTAGCAAGAATATAATGGAAAGAAATGTGATAGTGTTTATACAGTGAAAAAATCCACTGTGTATATTAATGGCTTTTTAGTTATTTAGAATTTAATTTTATATAATATATCACCAACTTCGAAGTGAAAAAAATAACTCTTAGCAAATACACTCAAAAAAACTATTCTCATGATTTATCACAACATTTTTTCTTTTGTCAAATCAATTTCAATAATTAATGTGGTTCAGATAAAATAATATTTTGGGTTTCTGCTGATTAAACCAATCACCTTCATTGTATTGACTCAAATTTTTAATTTCAATGAACTCAATTTTAAGGCACCCAGGTAACTTACTTTTTTAAGTTAAACCAACAATTCTTTTTACAGTGTAGTTGTGAACCCCTTTGGTTCATCTTACCAAGAAAAGCTAAAAGGTAAATGTAACGTGTTACTGTGTTTGTGATACATTTATCATAAGATTATTTAAATCAAAATCATGACAACTCTCACACTGTAAACCCTAGTGCTCAAAATAACTTAAATTAAACAAATTAGTTGTCAAATCAACTTTTATGAGTATTTAGCACTTTCTTTTTCTTTCAAGTTCACAGAACTGACATATTTTAAGTAAACTGAACTGTTTTATTGTTTTTTGTTTTATGAACTTATTTCTTTTAATTTAGATTAACTTAAGTTGAACTGAAACTGGGCTGGGATTTCTATTTCCCGGCATGCTTTGCCCATGGCACTTGAAAGGGAGAGTAAATGCTAAAATTAAGTGTTATTTAGTGTTTTTAAGTTAAATGTATGAAATAGTGTACTCAAATATTTAATGTTAATTAAAATATATGAGTTTTGCCAACTTATTCGGGTTTACAGTGCAGAATAGTGAGCATGTAAGATATGCTGCTGCTGCATAAATAGACATACATAAATCCCGTAGCAGATCTGGGCAGGTGGAGCTGAGGGAGGTGGAGCGTTTTAGAGGAACTCAGCTTGAACCAGACTGTTTAAATGTCAAGCAAGCAATCTCATTGGCTGCAGGATCTTGTGCCATGCGGTAATGATGTAATTGCTTGCAGAATTCACGAAAAGGACCTATCAGCCTGTGTCCTCTAGAGTTTCATGGCTGAACTACACAGGCATAAACAGGCTTGATAGAACTTGGATTGAAAAAATGGTATCGCCAAATTATATTAACATTTCTGTTCAAGCTATGAAGCATGCCTTTATGCAAATAGTCAAATGTCAATGACTGAAATCCTGTCTGCGCAGATAGTGCCCTCAAGAAATCATATCTAGCCTGTGATTTACGCTTGGTGCCTTTGGAGTCTTTTGTTTGTCTTTGTTTGGTTTGAACTGGCCCTCATACTGCATGCAGATTGAGTTGGCCGACAGCCACTGGTTTCTCTGTGTCTGTGTGTGTGGCTCTGTAAATGTGTGCGCATGTGTCTGGATGTCAGCGTTTGGGTGACTGTAGCATGGTTAGGGGGATGGGGGTGTATATGATGAAAGGGCTAACAGGAAATCAACAGAGCAGAGGATGTGATTAATGAGAACAAAGCAGCATTAATATTCACTTAACAGAAGTGTGTGTGCACAGCTTTTGATTCTCATACACAATGCACAGGAAAAGACCTGGAGCCTGGAATTCTGTTTTGCTGTTGTCCGTTATTGACTAGCTCGGCTAACAATGAGCTAAACTGAGGAATTGTGCCCAAAGTTCAAGCAAATTTGACAATAAAAAAGTGCCTTGTCAGCCTCAGATGCCCCCTAGCATTTCCTTGACCCCTGATCACCCTGTGAAAGTGCAGCTGCTCTTGCTAAAAAATGGGAACAAGGAGAGTGTCTTGACCAGCGACCCCTGTCTCCCCTCTATCCACCAATCACTGTCATTCATGCTGCCCTGGACAAAGACTTAGATTAACTGTAGCTGCCATGGTAATTGACGGGGAAGAATGAAAATGTTCTTTTTTTTAAGCATAAAGAATGAGAAATGAGATCCATTGTATTCATGAGTAATTGGACCAGTCCAGCTTATCCAAAGTAGTTATTGCATATCTCGGTTTATATTACAGTAGGTTAAGCCAACAGGTATCATGAACAGTACTTTTACATTTATTATTAGTCACGTAATTTCAGTAAACGAGGCTTTGTTACGTCATAAGTGTTTTGAAATTTGGGGGTGACTTTGGCAGTTTGATACACGCTTCGAACTACTGATTCAAAACAAAAGATTCGTAAAGCTTCGAAGCTTCATGAAGCAGTGTTTTGAACTCACCCATGACTAGATATTGTTGAATAAAGTCGCTATTTAGTTTTTTTTGGCGCACAAAAAGTATTCTCGTCGCTTAATAACATTAAGGTTAAACCACTAGCCACATAAACTGTTTTAAATGTTTTTGTATCTTTCTGGGCATTAAATGTGTTAATTGTCTTGCTGGCAATGCAGGCCTCACTGAGCCATTGGATTTTATGAAAAATATCTTAATTTGTGTTCTGAAGATAAACGAAGGTCTTACAGGTGTGGAACGACATGAGGGTGAGTAATTAATGACAGAATTTTCATTTTTTGGGTGAACTAACCGTTTAATAAATGCTGTAAAAAATCCTGTTGTTTACTGTTATGATATATATATTTATATAGTTTGGAATGGTTTGGGATCAGATGCAATTTCCATGTCATGAAATCCATGCTTGTCTTTATGAATGACAGGGCTTGGACAATGCTAGTCTGTGACGCATGAAAAGAAAAGACCATTGACGCCACACAGAGGGCTTTAGGACTGCCTGACATCTGCAGTCCATTAAACGAACAGTGATGTGCTGCTAGGGTGTGCATTTTGCTATTGTCAATCATTCTTTTTGATTAGCCATTACGTCTCGCTAGTATACTATCTTGCTAGCACAATGGCAGGACTGATTGATATGATATTGTCTGTTATCTCAGATTTTTAGGGGGTCACTGCTTGCATGATAGAAAGTACAGGTAGGGAAATCAATTCCAATGATAAGGTGCACGTTTAAGTGTCAACGTGACTGCTTCACTTGCTATTGACAGAGGGACAGATCAGGATAAATGCCCCTGTCGATACGTCCCGCGTCCAGCGTTATTGATGAAGCTATTTAGCCGACTCATTTTGTGAAAGCCGGTTCCAATCTCACACTCTCTCCAGACACTTGGAGGCTTTATGCCTGAACGCCACATATATTGCAGTCTTCGGGTCAGCGCCTGACCCAGTGCGGTGTATCAAACTGCCAGGGTCAACCTAAAGGTCATTTGTATATGGTCACCATTGCTATTCGCCCTTATAGATACACATTCAAGACTAGAACGAAGCCTCGATGTTGAGCAGTCACCCATCGCATGAAATGCATCCCTCCTCTTGCATTAAAGCATTGCTAATTGACTAATCTGGTTTACTGCACAAGAACCATTGGCCAGTCCTAACCTCATTATTTGATAGCAAAACTCTTGTCGGCCCCAATCAAGTATTTAATTAAAATACGCATCGCCTTCAAGGTGCTTTCTCTTGCCCTCCGTCCCTCCGTGTTTCCACCCCTAATGGTAGCTGCGCTGTCAATAAATAATTTGCTCTGCTGCACGGCGAAATAGCAGCGGCTGTTGTTCAGCCGAGAATTTGGACCTCGAGGTGAAAGGTTTTTGTTTTTTTTGTAAACAGCCTGCTTGCACCTCATGTCACCCTCTGACCCATCAGGCTAGTCCTAGATTTAGTACAGCGTATGAAGACAAGCCAGTGTCATGCTGGTTGTTATTAGTGAAGAGCGGAGGCAGGCGCTAACGGCACTGTCTGTACCTGCTGAATGTTTGTTGCTGTCTCACAAGCCTCTAAGGGGCTTTCAGTGCGGTGTTGATTTAATAGTCTCAAATGAGGTGGTGGATACCTGAGATTTGCTTGCGTGGCTTGTTTAGGGGCCGTTGGGTGCCTTGTTAAGAGAGCGTTGGCTCTGTGGGGGCGCGGGATAACGCGGCTAGTAAGCAGATCTTTGGTTGAGAGTGGCAGAGGTAAGAGGGTACATTCGGCTTTGCAATCTTTCTGTTGTGCATCAATCTCGAGTCGGACCACCCAATGAGAAATGTCGATAGCGTAAAATGGCTTGACAGGCATTAGCGGTGATGAGTGGCTAAACACGTTCCCTGCTGTTTTGTGAAAAACAGTCAAAAAGAGTCCTGGAAAAGTTCAAATGATCTATGAAATTGCAATCTCAGCAATCGAATGAGATTAAAGCAACAGATGTATCAGTTTTGACTTCTAGGGTGTCAGAAGTGTCTCATTTATTTCTGTTTTTATTACCCAAAGTGTTTTGGAGAGAAACATTTGAGGCAGAAGATGAGACATGAGATGTAAGGAGTCTAAACTGATATTTGTCTTGTCTTTATCTCTATAGGAACATTCTGTTGCTCAGAGGTTTCTCTTTATTAGTTAAAGACTAAATTGTGATTCTCAGATATGTTTCATTTAAGTATCAACTTTGGCTCAGATAAACCTCCTCAGAAGTAAAACTCAAATGAAACATATGATAGTCTCAGATATTAGAAGTCAAAACTGAGAAATTTGTTTTTGAGAAGTATTGGAAATCCCTTTCTTCCTCAGATGTGTCTCAGAATTGTTTTCAGATTATTCTAAATAGATGCTTGTATCTCTAAAGAATCTTTTTAATCACTCATATATTTTTCTATCAAAGCTCTGGAAACTTTATGATTCTCAGAAACGTTACATTAATGTATAATCTTGGTCTCAGATATTTCTCCTAAAACTCCTAAAGAGTAATAAAAATGAAGTTGATACTTGATACTCAGAAACATTTCTGAGAATCACAATCACAAAGTCTCCAGAGCTCTGAAGGAGTAACTTCTGAGCTAAGACTCTTCCTAGAGATTGAAGCAAGACAAGAATGAGATTCTCACACTAAATTCTCAGTTTTAACTCCTTATGCCTCAGAATCATCTCATTTCTCATTTGTATCTTATCTTTATTTCCCTTAAGGAGATTTATAATCATCTAAGGCAAAGTTGATTGAAAGTTGATACTCAAATGTATGGGAATCATAATCTTCAGAGCTTTAAAAGAGCAACTTCTGTGCAATTAATTTTCCTAGAGACTAAAGAAAGCCAAGAAAGACATGCATCTCACACTAAATTCTCAGTTTTAACTCTTTATATCTCAGAATTATCTCATTTGTGTCTATTTTTTAAGTTTTAGAAGCCTCTGAGACATGGTTGATAACAATCAAGTCTTCAGAGCTTTGAAATAGCAACTTCTCAGCAATAAGGTATTCCTAACGATTAAAGTAGGACAAGAAAGAGGTCTCCCATTCTTCTCAAACCAAATTCTCAATTTTGACTCCTTACATCCCAGAAGTACATAATGCATTACTTGTTTCTGTTTTAATTTCTATAAAGGAATTTTAGGAGAAATATCTGAGACAAACATGACATTTTTCTCAGAGTCACTGAAATGAACACAGTTGTGTACAGGAACCTTTTTGTGATTTTCAAGCAACTGTGTCGTTGTCACAGGGATCAGACGTGAGGATGGCAAGATAATACCATCTGCAATTAAAATGTTCTAGCATATCAACAGTCATTCCAGCTGTCAGCACATGACTGCATAATGCCTTAGCTTTTGTGCGTGCCCCACCACACCAAGGGGTCTCCCTGACATCCGTCACATCACTAATAGTGCCGCTTCAGTCTCCTAATTGCAGGCTTTAATTGTAATAATTATTTACAAGCCTAATTAAACAAAAAAGGAGTCTCATGGAGAAGTGACTTCCAGTTCAAGTAATCAGGCTCGGTTCTGTCAAGAAATGCTGCTAGCATGTTATCATTAGCGCTAGCTGTCTAATTGAAGAATGCAGTGCCATGTGACTTGCTCTGTCTTTTTCTCTCTCTGTCTAAGAAATGACTTCGTTGTGGTGGAAAACAACAACTGTATCTTTCTCTAAGTATCTCAGGACTTCTTTGTCCTGAGGGGCTTGAAGGAACCTTGAAGGCACAGCGACATTGGTTAGTTTTATTGTTAGAGGTACTTTTGTAGGGTTTTATGCCGGTTTATTGTGGTTAATATTGTATAGACTTTATGCTAAGGTTTATTATTGGCTATTTTAGATGATAAAGAAGATTATGGTTGTGTAATGTGTCTATACGCTCCTTTTTGTTTTGCTAATGCATTTTAAGTAGCTTCTAGCTCTTTGAGAAGATAAGTTTGTTGTTGGCTGTCAAAATAAGTCTATCGTTAGCTTTTTGGCTAACTGATTATGGCTTTGTCTTGTTGCAGAGTCTGCTTGCTGAAACAAGATTATGACTATTTTTTCTTTATACCCCTTTTTGTTTTGCTAAAGCATTTTAAGTACCACTAGAGTATAGAACTTGAGCCTAACTTCTCTTTGAGAAGGTAATAAAGTTGCTGTTGGATATCGAGATAATGCAATTGTTAGCTTCTTTGCTAACGGCTGTCTCTTTTTGCTCATTATATCTTTGGCCTTTTTTTACATTTTTGTGAGGGTTTATTGTTAGTAGTGTACAAACAATATGACATTATGCTACCAAGTTGTTGATTTGTGTGTGACTATTGCCTTATTTTAGAAGCTATAAGGTATTTTGCTAATGCATTTAAAGGACATCTATATATCTTTATCTAAATTTCTCTTTGTGAGGATAATAAATGTGTTGGCTATCAAGATAATACATTTGTTAGTATCTTGGCTAACTAATAATGGACTTGTCCTTTTGCAGAGGCTATTGACTTCACCATTTCCATCTCTCTGTCAAAACAGGTTCTTTGTATTTCCGTCCTCATTTGGCTTGATCTGGTGTCTGGCAGCGATTCCGAGATACTTCTCATTAATCGAGTCCAAGCTTTTTAAAGCCTTGGCTTCAGAGATACCGGAATAACAAAACCCCTGTCCTTCTTTTATCGATTACATCTGCCCAAATTTGAGTAGAGTCTCAGGCTGTGCCAGCCCATAATGTGTCTGCGTGCTTCCAGACAGATCCTGTCAATGTATCCCTGCTGAATGTCACAGTGGGCCCAGCGCTCCTCCTCTTGTTTTGTGGCGAGAGGCTGTAAATGAAGCCCCCTGTAGATCGAGCGCTTCCCCCCTGAGCACCTCTGCAGGTTTAGCTGCCAGTCCGGGATGAAGCCCACCCCTGCTTGCCATCCCACCGACACGGTCGCTGCCAGAGCTGCATATGCTCTTTGTCTGGGTTGCTAATGGCTCAGATGCAACCGTAAACACCCTGCACGGCGTGAGGTGATTGTTTTCCTGGGTTACTCAGCAGTAGTGGCAGGTTCTGCCTTTTCGGGGTACCGCATGTGTCAAAAGAGTGGCTCTGCTGTCTGTCCTTGCGCTGCGTTGCCGGCCAACAGTGAAAAGAATCAATCTAGCAGCTCTGCATCTGTCCTCCTGTGAAGATCATTTTACGAGAGCTGTCAGCACTAGTAGCCGTACTGATGGATGCATCTTTCACGCTTCGTGTTTGTGTCATTTACTCTTGAGGGACACACTCGGAGACGTATTCTCTGTCTCTAATGTCAGCACACACCTTTGATATGTTAATAATACTGGTAAGGTCTTGGACTCACTTAATAAGGCCGGGTTTCGCTTCGTCAGGTTTCCCATCTCCGCTCCATGACCTGCTCTCTAGAGTTAGATGTGTAAGTTATTGACAGAAGCACTGTCTTCAATTATATCCGTTCAGAGTGTGTGATGCACTGCGAATTACCAGCACGGTGATAATACTAATGCAGCGAGCGTATGTTGCCTCCGCCGAGCGGGTGATGGATGTCAGTCTCGAGTGGTGCGCTGGCACAATGCTGACAGAACTCAACAGGGAGCAGGAAGCACACCGGTGGGTGATACACGACAGAGACAGTGATGAATGTTGGGAAGGAAATATCATAAAGGATTGAATGAAGATTGCCCTGGACCTGGAAGGATTTTTGAGACTTTTGAAGTATTACTTTTGTGGCAGGTGTGCATCAGACACACGGCTGGTTTGGAGCGGGTAGTAGGATACCCTTTATTTATTATTAAAATTTTACATTTTTTTATATATATATATATATATATATATATATATATATATATATATATATATATATATATATGATTTAGGGCTTTTTAATTAACATTTTTTTAAATTTTACATTTGGTTCACTTAAATCTTGAATATTTAGTGACATTATTGATGGGCCCCAAAACATTTGAATGAAATTCGTCTTTAAAGTTTATTTGGATGGAACAGGCATAGCAAATGACAGGCAACTGATAAGGAAACCGTACTCTAAAACCATAAGGAATATGGTTTAAAGAATACACACATAAAGAAATACGTTTTGTATTAGCTATAAGCCAGAAGCTCAAATAAGCTTAAGGTGATTGGTGCAGATCCATTCAGTCAAATAAAAATGAGCCACATTTGACTCTCACTGTGCTGGCTGGATGTACAAAATGAGACCCAAAGACAGCCGAGGCTCATTACCAGAATATTTTCATGACTTTCTCTTCGACAGTGTCACAGAAAGGTACTGTCAGAGCGACTGGATTAAATGAGGCGAATTGAATTGCATGCGTTTTCTTTCACGTTTTTCTACAAAGTGAGGGCCCATTATTTCTTGTGGTGGTGTTTTAGGGTTTCTTCGCGAGAGCTCATCTACCTCCTCCTTGGCTGTCCTGGATGAGGGAAGGAAATTGGGACGTCTCTATCATATCACCATCTCATGATCTGTTGAGTGAATCGAAGGATGGGGCATCAGTTGCGTCCTTGCGGTTCTGCAAAATTGGTTTTTCACAGGTCCGCAGTGGGCCCGCGGCTGAATGGAAGAGGCTTGTATATGATATGACTGGTACCAGACTGGGCCACCTGAGCCATCACGGTGTTTCCCCCCTTCTCCCCAAACCTGGCCAGCCAATCACGCTGAGTGTACGCCTGCAGAGCAGCCAAGAGAGCAGTAGGGTGCATCCAAACCCGCCATCTGTATATACACACGCATGCAACACACAAACACACATGCTAGAGATTTCCACAAATGCGGAGGGGGGCGATTGGCAGACAAAGAGCCAGGGAAAGGGGCATAAATCATAACACACAGTTTGTGCTGAAATCAAGTGTGGAATTTTGATGTCTTTTGTCTTCCGCAAACAAAAGAAGCCCTCATGCAGTCGCACTCTCACTGCGACATTCTCACTCTCTAATTTCACATAATCAAACCTGGATTATTATGCAGCCCCGGGTCAGAGCGGCCCACTGTCTGGCTGCTTTCTTGAAATCAATAAGGCCCCTATCATCTCCCCTGCTGATATACACCACTGCTTGCACACGTGTGTGTGTGTGTGAGGGAGACACAGCCCTCAGCCTGTTGCTCTGAGCTTTGACAGCTGAATTATTCACTCCTCAGACGGTAGCTCAGCTTCTGCCTGCTGTCAATTCGAACTGAATTATCAGTTTAGAGACCACCGTACTGCTCTGGGATCTGGATTTAATACTAGCCACTATTGTGTTTTATTAAAACCTCTCCATCTTTGTCCAACACAATCAATGGGAATCTCATCAATGAAATTACTGGTGACTGTATTAGTTAACATTTTCATTTTGATTTTTGATTGTTTTTAAAGAAAAAAAAAAATAGTATCTTTGAATGATATATTTGTACACAACATTCTCACAGCGAGTGTCATTTTATAGAAACTATTGTTATTTTGTAACAGAATGTAGTTTTAAGAGTTTTTTAGGTGAGAATGTAGTTGTTTAAACCTCAGATATGCGATTTATATGTAAACATAGTGCCTATTTGAAAATTTGTTTAGACGCTTTTGGAGATGTGTGCTCCAGGCTGTCAGCGACCATTAAGCGCTCATGTACCCGCAGAGAACAGCTTCATCTCGGCCAGTCCTTTAGGAATTTTCCGCTGGCTCTTATGTAGATAGTGTTTAAACATGAGGTATAATTTGTTTTGTGTATATCAAACTGGCAATCTTTGGTCTTATTAATCTATTACTTGTTCCAGAGCTAATAGATTTGGCTAAATGGCTATATTAAGTTTTATTAACTGTTTGCTTGTGTTTGTTTCCTATTTTACTTATTATATTTTCCTACTATACTGTTATAATGGCTGTTGTTGTTCATTTAAATTGTATTGCTCGATAAATAATATTTTAGATAAATAACATGCCATATATTTTGGTAGTGAGAAAGAGTCTGTTAGTGATTTCGACTTCAGTGAAAGTTGCATGAATACGCCATTAGATGGCGGCAAAGACTGTCTTTATGAGTGAGTCAGTCAGTCGCAAAGACTTTTATAGTGAAATGGACTGAAACAAGGAAACAAGGATGTTGTTTTTACTTTAAACTGACAAATGACTAGGACTGTCATGGGAATGTCTTAAATGTTAAAAGGACAAAGACAAAGATATCGCTTTCCTCAGTGGACATTCAAGCTGATTTTGTGATTATGAATATAAGATTGACCTGAAGAATATCAGCTATGCAGGTAATACACTCGCTCAGGCGATCTCTCTCTCATAATACTTTACATATTACAGTGATTTTCAATGAAGCGACTCAACGTTCCTTCATTACTAGCTCTAAAGTGACGTTTTAGATTTAGTAACGGAGGCTTGGGCTCAACTGTTAAACTGTCAACTTGAGATTTGAATCTGCAGTGGATGGAAGTAGTTCCTCACAAAAGAGGCTTTTTAAAGAAACCGTTGTTGTTTCTTATTTATTTAAACACTCGTGCCGTCAAACTGTTGTATAAATGCAATATCACACTCGTAGCCATGCGATATGGCTGTATATCAGCACGCTACAACTACTTGTGTGATATTGCTTTTATATATATATATATATATATATATATATATATACATACACACACACACACACACACACACATACATATTGTCTTGTGTAAAATAAACAACTAGAAAAATACTACAAAAAATTTTGAAAAACAAACAAAACATTAAGAATTCATCTGCTATTTTTGCATGTGCACTATTGCCATCATGTTTGATTCCTACACTCTAAAAAATGTTTGGTTAAAAACAACCCAAGTTGGGTTGAAAATGGACAAACCCAGCAATTGGGTTGTTTTAACCCAGTGGTTGGGTTAAATGTTTGCCCAACCTGCTGGGTAGTTTTATTTAACCCAACTACTGATTAAAAATGACTATATGGCTGGCTTAAAATGAATCCAAAATAGGTGAGAAATTAAAAATCAGACACATAATTACTAGAGGCAACAATAATAGTCAAAAGGTGTACATTTATTAATAAGCAATTTAATAAGTGTTTATTGTTTATTATTCATTATCTTATTAATAAATGCTCATTTATTAAACATATTAATAAATGTTAATTTCCAGCATATTTTGGGTTCATTTTAAGCAAGCAATACAGTAATTTTTATACAACAGTTGAGTTAAATAAAACTACCCAGCACGTTGGGCAAACATTTAACCCAACCGCTGGGTTAAAACAACCCAATTGCTGGGTTTGTCCATTTTCAACCCAACTTGGGTTGTTTTTAACCCAGCATTTTTTAGAGTGTAAAGTATTGTTCTGTGTCTGGATGTGGTGTTACAGATGGAAGAGGAGGCATATGGCTGGTAATCACATTTTGTAGGTCTCATCAGTTAGCTTATCTGACAGTAGGGTTTTGACCGGGACCATGAGCTAATGCCCCCTACCTAGAGACTGATAAAAAAAAGTTCAAGACCTGTGCCTGCCTGGCACATTGTAGAGGAGGTGTCAGGGGCTAATTGACAGGCTGACGGACAGACAGGTTACAGGGCTTTACCGGCGTCTCCCAGAGGGGGCTCCAGGCACGCCCGGCAGCTGCGCCCGGGTGCCGCGCTGCACGAAGAGGCAAACGTGGGCCGCCTGTGCACCTTCCTCTCATTAGTGTCACAGTATGCGGATACTACTGTTGTCAGGTGAGGTGGTGTGGATCACTATTTTGTCAGCTCTGACAGAGATTTTGTACATATGCCTGTGCGAGTCACGAAATATGGTGGAATAATGTGGCAAACACACACACACACACGTGCGGCCCCTCTCCTCACCGGCCCTGGTGAGAGGATTTCAGTCATACATTATTGATGTACTCACTCTTTATCGACTGGCTGCAGTTTCCAGCTCCGTATCTCAGGTCCAGTCTACCTCTCTATTATTCCACTCCTCCTTTGTCTCTCTCGCTGTCTGTCTCACTAACCCTTTTACAGCCCACATGCATTTCCTGTAAACTCTACCCCAGTTCACTGAAAGTGTGTACATTTTTGTGTGTATCTGAATTTTTACAACTGTTAGCAAAACATGAAATGCATCAAATGGGATAATTCAACCCAAAATGAAAATAATTTACTCACCTTTATGTTGCTAAAAACCTGTATGACTTTTTTCTGTGTGACACAAAGATGATGTTTTAAAAAGTGCCTGAGTGTGGTTTTGTCCACACAGTGAAAGTGTTGTTTTGGACCCCATTGATTTTCATTGCATGAACAAAAATTCTTCAAAATATTTTTGTACGTTTGACAGAAGTCATACAGGTTTGGAACAGCATAAGTGTGGATAAATGATAACAGAATGTTAATTTTGGGGTGAACTATCCCTTTCATAAAAGTGTTTTTGTCTCTATAAATTGTTTTGTATAAATTGCAAGTTTTCACTGAAGTAAGCTAAATGCTAACCGGCTAAACCTTTAGCATTTTAATCACAGTTATTTAGTTAAAACATTTGTTAAGTCGTAGAGGTGTCTAAATCATACTTTTGAGGTAGGACTTCTTTTCTACAAGTATATACTGTACGTTGCCAACTGAGCATGAGCTCCGTGATGCAGCTCCACCGTGAGACCCGCGTATCGACTTTCCGATGTGCGTTTACATTAGTAACACGGTCCCTCGCGGAAGTTGTGTTTGTACGTTGACTGAGATTTACCATGGACGAGGCTTGCAGAAGCTTTTTATAGAAGTCTTGCATAGCCCCTCTGGTGCTAAAGCATCGAGATGCTTCAGCTGAGCTAAATCTACACGTTCAGGCCAAATCCGTTACACAAATAGCTCTGATGGAAAAGAAGTGGTTCACTGAGGAGGCTCAGAGCTCTGTTCAAACACGAAAGTTAAGAGCCTTCACATTTCATCTAAAACACAATCAGACATGATGCATCACTCAGAAATACCCATCGATTTTTGTCTAACAACTCTCTAATGCTTTTTGAAATCCGTTGTGTTCCAGAAACGGTCTATAGCTAAGCTAATACTTCATTTGATCAGGCAGTTAGTTTGCTAGCTGTGTTTTGTTGCAGTGTAATATTGTTAGCTAGCTGGGAGGTTATCTCATTTTGATTTATGTGTAATATTCTAGTTGGACAGTAAAAAGTCCATATGACATTTACGTTCTGAGTGGAGAGGGATTTCAAAGGTCACCTCATGAGCACACATGCTGCGCTTTTGCCTTTAATATAGTTCCTAATCAGTTGTGCTATTCTGCTGTGTCTAGATTTTATTCGTAAAACATGTTTCTTGATGAAAATGTTAGTGCCTCTCCACGCAGAGCTCACAGCCATGATGCTAGACTGCTGTGGTCGCTTGTTAGCGCACTACAAGCTCTATATAAATAAAGGTGACTTCACTTGACTTTGCTATGCTAATCTGAAGGGTTCTTAGCATGTTGCTAAGGGTATTATGAGTGATTGCTAGATGGTAAAGCACTATAGATTGCAGCAGTCTGGTCCTGAAAGTAAAAATCCTATTAATTTTCTCCATAGGGGATTTGATTTTAAATGATAACTTATAAACCTTTAAAGACAGACCTATGTGAGGTTCACAATTATATGTTTAGTGTATATGCTTTTGTTGAAGCCATCAGCCTGCATTATTTGAACTTTTTTATACTTTTATCACTTATGTTCAACAGCAGAATTCCTGGTGAAAAATTATACATTCCCCCTGATTATGCAAAAAAAAAAAAAAAAAAAAAAAAAAAAACACTAATCGTGAGAATTGCGTCAAGCAAATCAATAGTTTTATAAATAGTTTTATATTTATCCATTGTTTTTAATTAGATTGTCTCTCTATTTTTCCTCATTAAAGCCATCAAGTACACAGACTTGTACATATCTTTTTGTACGACTTTCAAATACTGTTTTTAACACTAATGTTAAGATTTACCTTGTAGCTGATTGGTTTGCTTCATGGCTTAAAGTATTCAAAAAATACTTCTGAAATCAAGATTGCTGAAAAACTGGATGGGCACTGTGGCACTATTTTAAGAAAAGCTTACCCATAATGTCTGTATGTTTTTCTGGTACCTAGAAATGGGTTAGATCCCTCTTTTAATGTAAGTTAGCTGGTATAGTAGCTTAGCTGGTAGCATAGCGCTAACAATGTGAATACTATGGGTCGAATTCTCAAATCTGTAGGATTTATTTTTGTCAGTTTTATTGTGTGCCTGGTTAAAAAGTTAATCATTCTTCTTCACAACACTAATATTGCAGTTTAATTTTTTTGTTCAAATCACTTCAAAATGAGCATCGAATAGTGATGCTTGCTTTAGCCGTTGTCTTCGTGTACTTTGAGGAACTTATCTACTCTCGCTCGCTCGCTCACTCTATCATGCCATCTTTCTCCTACAGAGCGTTGGAGTCTTGCTGAGAGGCCTCCTCACGCAATCAAGAAGGCTTTGATTGAGTTTTCATCCCACACACACTCATGCATTCGTGAGGTTTAGTGAGATGTCAGTGAAAAGGGCTAGAAGAGTTGTGCAAACAAAACAATTGTGTAACTGTGTGTGTAGTAACCTACACTTCACACGTTTGAATGTTTTATTTCTCTGCAGTTAGAGTGGGTTTGCTGAATACCTAATATGGCTTTCTGAAAGCGACTGCCGTAGAGACGAATTGTGTGTCTGGCAGGTTTGGCTGGTTAGCATGACCCTGTTAGCCCCCATGTACACAATGTGGCTGCAAGAAGCGTCTTTCTTCATTGATTAGAGTGTGATTATCATTGCAGATGTGTGTGTGAGATGACTGTGTTGGTCTGTATCTCTGCCGGGATTAGAGGGGTCAGATTAGCCTCACGTCGGAGAGTTTGTTGGCCGTTTGACTCCACAGAGACACTGCACAGAATGGATAAGAGTCAGGCAGTTGTTGCCCTCAGCTAAGCCAAGCATGAATTTATCACCAGAGAATTGTGCTTAAGACTGAAGTGTGTGTTTGACTTGCCTTTGTGTAAATGTAAAAAGACCTGCATGAAGAAACCAAATTTAGAGTTAATAAAATATATTACATGTCAGTTAGCTTTGAAACATGCTATATGCTAGTGTACAACTAAAATGAATAAAATAAGATTTGTTTTATGTTTTTGGCTGCATTTATTTAATCAAAAATTCAGTTGGTGCTCAAGAAACATGTTGAAAACAGTTGTGGTACTATTACTACTATTACTAATATTTATGTAGAAACCCTGATACTTTTTTATTTTTATTTTTTTGGGAATCTATGATGAATAGAAAGTTCAAAAGATAAGCATTTTTTGCAATAGAAATCTTTTGTAACATTTTTAATTGTCTTACCTGTCACTTTTGATCAATTTAAAGCATCTTTATAAAGTTTTCAGTTTCAAAGATTTGTTCTGCCTGCAGAAGTGTATATTTAAAATAAACATTTACACATTTACTGTCCTCTAATAATACAGAGCAAAAATATTTATGATTATTAATCCTGCTGCACAGAATTTTGTCAAATCACATTTGATATGTCCAGCCCAAACTTCCTGTTTCAAAAGAAAATACATCAAAATAAAAACAAGTTGTTGAGCTCTTTCATGGTTTTTAAATAATTATAAAAGTGTTTTTGTTCATTTCCTGTACGTATTTAAGGGATATGCATTTATGCACGTAGGCGGATAATGAATCACAAATGCACACACACACACACACGAACATGCTGTTTTTCTCTGATTTTCCATGAGCGCTGATGGATTTATGTGTCAGTGCGATTATTGCACTCTGTGTGTGTGTGTGTGTGTGTGTGTGTGTGTGTCATAGGGGACATGATCGATGGATCTCATTGCTGTGGGTGCAGTGCTCAGTATCTCACATTAAAAATGAATGTGTGAGTGCGTGTGTATGTGTGTAAGTGGCAGAGTGTCCCAGAGGTACCAGCTGTTTACGGCTCACTCCAGGAGAGGGGTAGGGGGTCAATGCCTGGACTGGTCTCTATGACAACCGAGATGTGGATTTCATGAACGTTTTGAGTGTGCGTGAACATCTGGATACAGTATTTGTACATGAGAGGCTTCTGGATTTCTTTAGTTTCAGCTCAGATGGAAAGACCACCCTTCATGGACTCTCTGTTCTGTACTGCACACAAAATGTTGAGCTTTCGTACAAAAATGAAGTCAGTTTCTTTTGATTAAGTCATATTTAAAGGGTTAGTTCACCCAAAAATTACAATTCTGTCATTAATTACTCACCCTCATGTTGTTCCAAACCCGTAAGACCTTCGTTCGCCTTCGGAACACAATTAAGATATTTTTTATGAAATCTGAGAGCTCTCTGACTCGTCCATAGACAGCAATATAACCACCACTTTCAAAGTCCAGAAAGGTACTAAAGACATCGTTAAAATAGTCCACGTGACCTGTTTTTAATCCAAAATCCATTATATTGTCCATTGGAACTTACAACATCATGCCAAAAACAAAAAAGAAAAAGGTCACTCTGCATATTGTTCAGACAGTTTTTTCCTGTCTGTCAGTAGTTTTTGGCCAGAACAAGCTGTAATGTTAATCAGACTGTACTGTATGCTGATAGTCAAGTCTGGCTACACAAGAACAGGATTTCCTTTACCCTCAGTTTACCCTCATATACTCCTTCTAACCCCTCTCTCCATCCATGTTTCTGCTCTTAATCGTTTACCTTAGACCCTTCATCTCATTTTCAGTCTATATCACTCTCGCTCTTGTTTTCTGTCTATTGGTTCTCCATTCATCAGACAGGTGCATGTGACAGTGAGAGTGTTTTGAGGACTATGAAAAAGAGAGCATTTATTCTCATCGTCCAGTATTCCAAGCATACTGTAGTCTCTGTGTATCTCATACTGTAGATCCCAAGCACAGGTCTAAGATCAGCCGTTCGGTTGTAATTATAACGTCTGGGGTCTGGATTACAGCAGCTGAGGTTCTTTGGAGGTTACAAGCTTGACTTGAGGAGTGCTGTTTGTGAATAAGACAAGAATCCAGTGCCAACTCCGTCTTCTTTTCTTCTAAATGTCTTGTCTCCAGGCGATTCTTGGACAGCTTCAGAGCGAGTGGAAAATATCGAATTCAAGCCAGATAGAGATTAGCAGATAGCATCCTGGAAGCATTTTAAGCTGTGGAAGAATTACCGAGCTCAAGAGGAAATTAGGAGTTGGCGCGCACCCTGTCCTACCATGAGTTTGGGTTGAACCCAGAATTCCGCACTAATCTAACTACAGTTGTCTTTTAAGCCAATTGGCTGTTATTAATACTTTAAGTTCACAAGTGCAAGTGGAGATTAATGGCGTTTTTGGTGCATTTGAATGTTTTTTGGAGAAAAATGTGAGACCATTTATAGGAAAAATATTTTCAATATTTCTTTACAAAAAAATTTTTAGATAGCATGATAAACAGAAAGCATGACTACTGTGAAGTGATTCCCAAACAAATGGCTTTTATGAGCCAGTTCATTTTAGTGAATCAAACATTCACAACCAACCAATCAGTGTAGTTGCTGACTGGTTGTTCATATGATAAAACATGCATCATGTTAACATGCATATTATTTTTTGTTTTAATATTGTTGTGTAATATATGTTATTGCATAAATATATATATATATAAAATTGTATATGTGCAAACATAAGTTGAATGCTGTGTAAACTCATTATATTAAACTCATTATAAATATACATATATATAAAGACAATATATGGCAGTATTAGTGACCGCTGGGCATATATTTCTATGTAGAGAAACTGTACAAATCTTTGAAAAGATTTACATTGAGGCATTTTGCCCACATGCCAAGTTGCAATACTGAGTAAATACCCAGAAACTATAGCATAAATTAAACACCACCACATGCCATCCAAAAAAAATAATTAGAAAGAAAAGGAAACTTCAATAGTTAAGTTTGATAAGTCCCTTTAACAGAATGATCTTTATGTTGCTTGATAGCT
This sequence comes from Megalobrama amblycephala, assembly GCF_018812025.1. Lineage (NCBI taxonomy): Eukaryota > Metazoa > Chordata > Actinopteri > Cypriniformes > Xenocyprididae > Megalobrama > Megalobrama amblycephala. The sequence continues at coordinate 11,613,472 of NC_063067.1, read as the reverse complement.
GTAAACAGCCGATTTGTTAAAAGACTATTTAACATGACAATAAAATAGTTATTAATATTAATAAATGTAATAATTTAATAATTTATCATATTGCTGTTGCCACTGCTTGCATCATGCCTAACAACATCCCTTTACTGTGATAAAAACACTGTAACTTAAGATCTTGCTTACTGCTTTATATTTGTTTCTATTGCAAACTAATCAAAGTGAAAATCTGTCCAAATGAAAACCATGTTTCTATGTTCTGTGGTTAAACTCAAGTTTTAATGAGAAAACATTCAAACTCACACAATCACAAGCTCCTCTCAGTGGGAGAACTGGCTTCATTGTGCTTCCCACTGTGTTGACTGACTAAAGCATGTGCTGGTCAACAGCTGCTCCAGTTGCCTGCTCACAACCCCCATAACACCTTTATCCATCTCACTCTTTCTGTCTGTGGTCTCTCTGTCATTCTCGCTGCCTCCATCTTCTCCTTTGACATCGTCCTGCCAAGTGTGCAGACGTGGACGCGCACCTGCGGCAGCTGTGTCACCCTGCAGTGCAGCTGTCCCCTCTCTGATCCCTTTCTTCAGTGTGTGACACTGCTGCAGATCTTCCTTACATAGTTAGTATCACTAGTACTATTGTTCATACTAGGGTTACAGGGATAGTTAAAAAATGTTAATACTGTCATAATTTACTCATGTTGTTCCAAACATATATTTCTTCTGTGGAACACAAAAGAAAATATTTTGCAAAAATGTCTCTCTTTTTTTGTTTTTTGGTCTGTACAATGAAATTCAATGTTGTTTTGAAGATTTTTATTTTGGGGGATTCTTCTCATTCTTGGCTACAGACAAGAATGATATGTTAAATTGTGCAATTTGTCCTAAAAATATTTCATAAAATATTTTCTAAAAAACTTGTAAGCATTTATAATTATGTTTATAATTAATTAATTCTGACAAACTGTTTTCATTCAAATGAGACTACAGTTATGCTTGTAGTCCAAAGATTTCATGAACTGTATGTATTTTAGTTTGGATATGCCGTTTCTAGGGTATAGTTTTAAAAGTGGGGCAAAGTTAACAGGTTAAAAACAGTTTTTTAATAACTTTTCAAAGCAATCAGACTTTGATTTTTGTCTGATTAATGATAAAATTGGTGAAAAAATACCATAGACTTACATTGCAGGAGCCATATCTAGGGGCCAGAATATCATAGAGACTTGGCGATTGTCTCTTCTAAATACTTAAAAATCCCCCAAATGCCCTAGCAACCAATCAGAGCACCTTAGCAACCGCATAGAAATGCCCTGGCAGCTATTCAAAACACTCTAGCATTGTAGAGGGTTTTGTACTGCTTATATTTTCTTCATAAAAAAAAAATCCAGTTTTTCTATTTCAGTGTTACTCCAGAAAAGGCATTTGGTGACCATTGGCATCAATACAGCATCATCTGGTATCTGTGAGTCTGATGTTGTTGGATTGTTGGTCTGGCTGTAAGTCAGTGTTGTGTAACATTGAGACTTATTGCCCATGTTGAACCAGCGTCGTATGGCCGGTGTTGCTTTGTGAGCGGAGCCCCTGGTGGGCTTGTTTGTCGTCAGGCTGGGCGGCAGCGCTGATGTGCTGGACTCATTACTTTTGACCACCTGTTTGTCCTGGGGCAACGAGTGAGTGAAAAATAAAGAGAAATGAGGGAGGGGGAGCTGGGTGAAAATGAAAAAGGGAACAGGACGGATCCTTGTGGGACACCTCTCGGTTTTTGCCATGAAGTCACACCGAATGTATAAACACAACTGTGGATGTGTGTGCGATCGCAGCCATGTGTTGGTGGAAACAACGCTGGTAGCGGGAGGTTGAATGGGTGTCTTTGTTTTGGAGCCGCCGCGGCTGTGTGTCGCAGGGACAGGTGGATGGCCACCCCCTTCAGACCCCGCCGCTCACACATTAATGACATTTAACACGGCCATACAGCGCGCACACACACGCAGCGGGAACCCTATGTGTTTCTCCACCCCTCTCACTAAACACACACTGTGTGCCCACTCATCCATCTTAAAACTGTCTCTCACTTCATCCTACCCTTTGACCCCGTCACGAATGTCAGAATAAAGAAAACACAAGGACGATAACCGTCGAAAGCTTGATGCCGTGCCCAAATTCTGAACAGTAACTGGCACCATCTTATTGGTCAAACTAATTTTGTTCTTGTATTACATTTGCATCCAATGTCGACACCTAATCCTAAATATGTTTTGCATAATTATTTTGATGATGAGCTCTGAAATAATATTTTTGTCCAACAGTACAATTCGAATTCCGGAAATGTTGGGACGTTTTGTAAATTTGAATAAAATGAAAACTAAAAGACTTTCAAATCACATGAGCCAATATTTTATTCACAATAGAACATAGATAGCATAACAAATGTTTAAACTAAGAAATTTTACAATTTTATGCACAATATGAGCATTTCAAATTTGATGCCTGCTACTGGTCTCAAAATAGTTGGGATGGGGGCATGTTTACCATGGTGTAGCATCTCCTCTTCTTTTCAAAACAGAGACTTGGTTATTGAGCCATAGGAGTGGGCTACCACTTAGAACACATTAGCAACCACTTTTAAACACCTTAGCAACCACTCGTAAGTGCAAAAATACAATTTCTTAATAAAATTTGGTTTAGAAATAATATGAAGTTGAGGCTTTGATTTGGTTATTCCTCTGCACCACACCTGACCACATAAAACCATCCATTCATTTCAGTCAGATATATTGCCAAGCAAAATGGGAAAAAAAAAAACACTATTTGTCCCAAAATCCTCAATTACTTCACACTCTCCTGTTCTGCTTGTGTGTGTTAATAGGATGCAGGTGCACCCTAAAAATCCCCTCAGCGACAAGGGAGGACATCACAGACTCCAGCGCTGGCAATGAAAGCAAACCCCTGAAAATACATCAATAGATAAAAGAGATATTACAAACACAGGCACAAATCACAGAGCTGTGGCCCGGTCATCACAGCGAAGCTACCCCAGCATGCCAAGTGGGCAGCAGAAGGCTGGGTGTGTGGAGTGGAGTGGGGCATTGTGGGTCAGCGGGCAAAGCAAGGCTTGAGTCTGTTGTAGTGGGCAAGTGTGAGTGTGTATGGGGTTAGCACTCGTCTCTGAGGTATTATGGGAGTGTTTGATTGTCTAGGTGTGTGAGAGCATATGTTTGCCAGAGACACGCTGCTTGTTGGGTTTTGACACGTTTGTTTTTAAATGATCTGTGAATTCAGTCTCACTCTGGAGGCAAACTTGACACGATCACCTTTATTTGAGTGTGTGTGTCTAGAGTGTGTGCACCTATACTTGAAAGATTAGTTCACTTTAAAATGAAAATTACCCCAAGCTTTACTCACCCTCAAGCCATCCTAGGTGTACATGGCTTTCTTCCTTCTGATGATCACAATCGGAGTTATATTAATAAATATCCTGACGCATCCGAGCTTTAATATGGCAGTGAACGGGAAACAATGAGTATGAAGCTCAAGAAAGTCCATCCATACATCATAAACGTACTCCAGGGGGTTAATAAAGGCCTTCTGAAATGAAGCGACGTGTTTGTGTAAGAAAAATATCCATATTTAACAAGTTCTAAAGTAAAATATCTAGCTTCTGCCAGACTGCCTTCCGTATTCATCTTAGGAAGAAAGTGTAGGTGGGGGGCCGTTCACACAGAACACGTCTTTGCGTCTAAAAACTTTGCGTTTAAAAAAAAGCGCAGCATAGAACGCGAGAGTCTCAAGACGCGCCTTTGAGACGTGATGCAATAACGACAATAACGGAAATAATAGAAATAGGCAAACTGCAGAATTTACAGATACAAGTTTTGACATGGAAAAAAAGAAAATAAGATAATAATGAGCGCCTCCTCCGCCATGTTGCCATTATATAAAACAGTTGTCATGCCAACTCGCAACGCTTGCCCCGCCTCCAAGTTCTTCTGATTGGTCCACTGTTTTGGAACTGACATTTGATGAGCGGCGCTGCGTGTAAAAGTTGAAATTCTTTTAACTTGACACGGCGTCTTAAAAACGCGGCGCTCGTGTGAGGCGCTGCAAAAGACGCGAGACGCGAGCGTAACGGTCATGCACGTCCGTCAAGCGCGTGTTTACATAGAAAAACAATGGGAAAGTAGCGCATTGGAATAGAAAAACGTGTTCTGTGTGAACGGCCCCTCGCAGTTCAAAACGCTTACATTACGCCCTACGCCTTCCGTATTCAACTTACGAAAAAAGAAACGTAACTTTTTCATAAATTGAATACGGAAAGCGTAGGACGTAGTGTAAGCGGTCTGGCGGAAGCTAGATAGTTTACTTTATAACTTGATAAATATGGATATTTTTCTTAAACAAACGCATCCCTGCGCTTCAGAAGGAATTTATTAACCCCCGGAGCTGTGTGGAGTACGTTTATGATGGATGGATATACTTTCTTGAGCTTCAAACTCATTGGTCCCATTCTCTGCCATTATAAAGCTTGGATGCATCAGGATATTTATTAATATAACTCTGATTGTGTTCATCAGAAAGAAGAAAGTCATATACACCTAGGATGGCTTGAGGATGAGTAAAGCTTGGGGTAATTTTCATTTTAAAGTGAACTAATCCTTTAATGATACTTTGAGGTCAAATCTGTCAACAGAAATGAACTAAATGTCATTTCTCTTCATTTGTGAAAACAATTTATAATTTAAAGCTGCTGTCCGCGATTTTTGGCCCTCTAGTGGTTAATAAACAGAACTGCACGCGTCTTGCGGAGGAACATTGTAGCCGGAGCTACTTTTCTCCATGTATGTCTATGGCGAGTCACGCAGTTACTGTGATACTCTGCGGCGAGTCCTACCAGTCCAGTCTGAAATAGTCTGAATATAAACTCTTATTATAAGTGTACCATAATGATTCAGGATAAGACAAAAACACGGTTTGGAAAATGGATTCATGTTGTATATTCTCATTATATCATTTTTGTAAATTTTTAACACAAAAAAGTTGCGGACTGCAGCTTTAACAAAATATTTATTTTTAACGTTTTAAAGGATTTTAATATTTTATTATTTTATTTTATTATTATTTAAACAACAACAATAATAGTTTTTATTATTTATCATCATTATTTATTATTAGTATTACTATTGTGCAAGTGCAAGTTCAGAAATATTTCTGTTAGCATTAGGGTATAGTTATGAGTTAGTCTATAGTATTTATAATTAGCTCTATTTAAAAACAGACGTCTATATCCTTATTTAGATAGCTACAGAAAATACATTTGTGTTGTGAAATGTATCAATTACAAGCAGTTTATACAGTGTTCACTGAACATTATCAAATGTATATAGATCTGAGGTCAGATAATGTCTTGAAGTATATATTTCCTCCTGTATGTTTAAGAACGTGTGTGTGTGCGTGTTTGTGTTCATACCTAGTTAAACAGGTGCACTGGGCGACACAAAAGAGCACTGTGTCGATGTTATTCTTCTTAGTGGCAGTAGCACAGCTGTTTGTGTCCTGTTTCCTCCATTCTGTCCGTTTCTGTTAGCATAAACACACACAGAGAGTACAGGTTTTTCCAATGAACGCAATCATGTTTGTCTTTGACTTGTGCATTTCAAAGGAAACACGTACACGTTAACATAGAGACGTTCTTATGCACATACGCAACTCTCATCAACATGAAAAATGGCCATAAACATCACAAATGCGATCTTGGTTGATTCTCAGAGACGGCACTGAGATAAAATAGAAACCCTCAGTTATTTCTCAAAGGCAGTAATGAGCAAAAATCTCCATTTTATGTCTTCTGCCTTCAAAATCTGCTTGCATTTGTCATGTTACCGAAGTCTGCAATCAAACATTGTCGATCTCATTAAGAACTGGAATATTTCTCATAATTTTCTTCCTTTCTTACATATTATCTGGGCAACATACTGTAATTTCGCTTGCCTATTTTTATTGCTTCTAAAGACTTTTAGAAGAAACATCTTGAGATGATGTTGATACATAATTACATAACTAAGACCTCTACTGAGTCTTCTTAGGTATGAAAGAGCAACATCTGATCAACAAAATGTTCCTCTGGGAGTAAATGTGGTGATGGTTTGCTGCTTTTCACATTAGTCTGGATTTTTCTCTTTCCTGACGCACTTTTCTTTCCTCTTCCATGTCCATCAAAGTCTCAAAATCAAATGGTTTGACTTCAAATGTTACTTCAATATCATTTATCCATCAAATTGATTAATATAGCTTGTAGTGAATGAATATACTCCATCTGTTCTTTCCTTCAAAGCCTTGTTTTCTTTGTTCTGCAGGTCACACGGGTGCCGATCGAGTCGTGTGAGCAGTACGGCACATGTGGAGAGTGTCTGAGCTCGGGAGATCCTCACTGTGGCTGGTGTGTGCTGCACAACATGTAAGTTCCCTCTTTATATTTACACACACAGTTAGTGGTAAATCAATGCTTTTTGTGTATTTCAAGTCTTCAATCTCCATAACTTTTGAATCATATTCTGAAAAGTTTAGGAATGATCACAGGGATCATTTTCAGATGGCACAGAGGTTGTTTGCCCTCTGGTGGTGGACTAGTGCAACTGCATCCAGATGTGTATATCTCTCAATGCTTTTTTACTTTAAATATTGAATTTAATGTTGCTAGAACATACAGACAACCTTATTCCTTATCTTTTAGTGGTTTTGTGCTGTTGTCTTCTCTCCTGAAGGGGTGTGTAAACCCTCAGCTGCCGTCATTACTGTAATAGCGGGCGTACCTCCCTTGGAAAAGTGCACTTAAAGTAATTTACATGACTCCCGACAGGACAGGGACAAATAATTGGCGAAGCGAGCGGTATTTGTACGTCTCCGTTCAGCATGGGGCTTGTTTTGTTTTTTTTCCGTCGCAGTGTGCCGTTAGCGCGGCAGGATTACATTCTTCCATCAGTTCTCTGGGGCTTTCAAAGCTCATGTCATACAGACACCATTTGAATCTCAAACATACTGTGCTGTGTTGTGCAGACAAGCTTATGTATTTATTAATTCACTAGCAAAAGCTACTGAAAGAATCTTGGTATTCAAGTATCAAGTACCTTGGTATTCTTTGAAATTAACTGTTTTTAAAGGGGTCTTGACATGGATTTTTTTTAATATATTATTTTAATATGTTCCTTGAGGTTCACTTAGTTTTTTGCAACAAAAAAAAAAAAAATGCGAAAAGCATATTTATTCTGATTCTCCATCTGAAATCATCTGTTTTTAAGGGGATAGTTCACCCAAAAATGAAATGAAAAAATGGAAGAAGGTTTGTAACCAAGCAGATCTCGCCTCCCATTGACTTCCATAGTAGGAAAAAAATACAATGGTAGTCAATGGGGCGTGAGATCTGCTTGGTTACAAATATTCTTCCAAATATCTTCCTTTGTGTACAACAGAACAAAGACATTTATACAGGTTTAGAACAACTTGAGGGTGAGTAAATGACGACAGAATTTTCATTTTTGGGAGAACTATCCCTTTAAGGTTTGTCAATAAATGGCTACTGTTTTGATTGGTTAACATCATTACATAGGAAACAGTATCAACACCCGCTCACTGTTGCACGTTAGTAAGTTTCTTTGCGAACTCTCCAAAACAATCTGCAGTCAAATTCTCCAAACAAACATACATCCCTCTGACGCGATCCATGACACCTTTAAAAATAAACTACCCACTTGTTCCTGATGCTGGCATCCTTCTGAAGTCTCTACAGAAATGAGCAAATGAGCTGTTTAAACGGGATGCGCCAAAGTGAACGTTCTTTTACTCTTCTATTTGTCCTGTTGTTTACAGACTCAAGTGTGTGGAGCATGTCAGAAACTGAACATGCATCTGTATACTAAATCCAGTGTAGACAGCGTCAGTGATTATAATGGGTTCTATTTGATATTGCCTCGCATCCGGTGTAGGCGAGTGTTAGCCGTTAAGCAACTGAACGTCAGTGGGCTGAGCCTATGATGCGATGATGTAAAACTATTCGTCGAGTTCTTGCTCTGGAGGCAGGCATATTCAAATGTATTTGTTCATGTGACATCACACATCCCACAATATTTAAACAAGCCATTTTTGGAGCTTGATTAAAGGGATAGTTCACCCAAAAATGAAAATTTGATGTTTATCTGCTTACCCCCAGAGCATCCAAGATGTAGGTGTCTTTGTTTCTTCAGTAGAACACAAATGATGATTTTTAACTCCAACCGTTGCTGTCTGTCAGTCAAATAATGCTAGTGGATGGGAACTTCTACTATAAAGTAAATAAAACTTGCATAGACAAGTCCAAATTAAACCCTGCAGCTCGTGAAGACACATTGATGTCCTAAGACAAGAAATGATAGGTTTGTGCGAGAAACCGAACAGTATTTATATAATTTTTTACCTCTAATACACCACTATGTCCAACGGCATTCATCACTCGATTCGTTTGGTCTGATCGCGCTCTGACAACGGCAGTGATGTCTCGCTCTCATTGAAGTATATACGCGAGACATCACTGCCGCTGTCAGAGCGCGATCAGACCTCACGAATCGAGTGATGAATGCAGTTGGACATAGTGGTGTATTAGAGGTAAAAAATGATATAAATAATGTTCGGTTTCTCACACAAACCGATCGTTTCGTGTCCTAAGACATCAATGTGTCGTCACGAGCCGCAGGGTTTAATTTGGATTTGTCTGTCGTGTTTTATTTACTCTTATAGTCCAAGTTCCCGCTGACTTGCATTATACCACTGACAGACGGCAGCGGTTGCAGTTAAAAATCATCATTTGTGTTCTACTGAAGAAACAAAGTCACCTACATCTTGGATGCGCTGGGGGTAAGCAGATAAACATCAAATTTTCATTTTTGGGTGAACTATCCCTTTAAATAAATGGCTTTGTTTAAAATGAGCTCTGAAACTTGCAGGATGTTTTAATGGTACAAAGACCTCTTTTATGTTAAAACATCAAGGCAAATTTGATTTCTCATGTCATGACCCCTTAAAGGTGCCCTAGAACTTTTTTTTAAAAGATGTAATATAAGTCTAAGGTGTCCCCTGAATGTGTCTGTGAAGTTTCAGCTCAAAATACCCCATAGATTTTTTTTAAATTCATTTTTTTAACTGCCTATTTTGGGGCATCATTATAAATGAGCCGATTCAGGGTGTGTGGCCCTTTAAATGCTGACGCTCCCCGCCCACGGAGCTCGAGCTTGCCTTAAACAACCATAAAAAAAGTTCAAACAGCTAATATAACCCTCAAAATGGATCTTTACAAAGTGCTCATCATGCAGCATGTCTAATCGTGTAAGTACAGTGTTTATTTGGATGTTTACATTTGGTTATGAATGAGTTTGATAGTATGCTCCGTGGCTAACGGCTAACATTTAGCTAACGAAACATTTAGAAAGACAATTTACAAATATCACTAAAAATATCATGATATCATGGATCATGTCAGTTATTATTGCTCCATCTGCCATTTTTCGCTATTGTCCTTGCTTGCTTACCTTAGTCTGATGATTCGGCTGTGCAGAGATCCAGACGTGTAATCCCTTTCATAATGTTGGGAACATGGGCTGGCATATGCAAATATTGGGGGCGTACATATTAATGATCCTTACTGTTACGTAACAGTCGGTGTTATGTTGAGATTCACCTGTTCTTCGGAGGTCTTTTAAACAAATGAGATTTATATAAGAAGGAGGAAACAATGGAGTTTGAGACTCACTGTATGTCATTTCCATATACTGAACTCTTGTTATTCAACTATGCCGAGGTAAATTAAATTTTTGAATCTAGGGCACCTTTAAATATTTTTTTAAGCATTTTAAGTTGTATTTAATATTAATTTTAAAATTATTTAAAATATTAATTGTTTTTATTTCATTACATATATTAAAATAAATATCATTAAAAATATTTAAATGTTCTATTTAATATTTATTTATAATTTAAAGTTTAAATAAGTATTAAATACAATATTTAAAAAAAAACAATTGTGTAAATTATTTTAATTATTTTATTATTTAAATAAATTATTTTATTTTTTATTTTTTATTTTTATTACTATTTATTTGTAGCTTTTTTTTTTTTTTTTTTGGAAAAACATAAATAGTGTGTATCGATCAGATCAGTACCATGGTATATTTTGGATTCTCTCATTTTCTCTCTCTCCATGTGTGCTAGTATTCCTCCCTCCCTACAGCGAGTGCTTTTTCACAGTCAGTGTTCTCTTAATGAAATTAACATCTCTCTCTCCTGCTCGCTTTATAATTCTAGCTCCACACACATATTTGCTCATTTCTCACTCCTCACAGCCCCTATGGAGTCCGTTCTTCCACATCTGATAAAGCGGCAGACAGAGAGAAAGAGAGAGAGAGACTGCTGACACCTACTACCATGCTTTCATTAGTCTTTTTAGCCTCTCCTCCACGGCACTGTTTTTCTCCTCCTTTGCACATACTTTAGAATAAAGGTTTGCAAATGGTTCTTTGCAGCACAGGTTCATCATTAGACACCTTTTTATATCAAGAAGCATTTTTCTCTTTTTTGTGTGGGATTCTTGAGGTGCAAACAGTATATGGGTCTTTGGAGATTAGATAAGAAATCTTGATGATACATTTAAGGTTCTTCAGATCAACACATTGGTTTCTGGGATCATTAAAGCAACAGAGCAGATGAAATATTATCGTTACTTAAAATAACAGTCTACTATTTGAATATATTTGAGTATATCTTCTAAAAAATGTAATTTATTCCTGTGATGGCAATACTCCGGTCTTCATCGTCACATGATCCTTCAAAATTTTAATATGGTGATTTGCTGCTCAAAAACATTTCTTATTGGTGAATAAATATTCATTCCTTAAATTAAAATTGGACTGACTCTAAGCTTTTGAATGGTTGTTTGTTTGTTTATTGTGCTGCTTATGCACATTCATCTTGTTTCAGGAATGTTTAAAAAAAAAAAAAAAAAAAATTTTTTTTTTGTAGAGTAGCATTATTCTGCTTTTATAGGAGAGATGGTCTGTATTCATCATACCTCAGTTCAGAGTAGTGCAATTTGCCAAAGTCCCTCTAATTACCAGCAGCTGCTGCTCACCATGTGAATGAAAGGAGAAAATATGACTGAGAGAGACTGAAAGCAAGAGCGTTTGAGCATATGAAGCATCACTAAATCTGCTGGTGTTTGGACTATGAAGGCAAACAGCATCTGTCTGATATCGGTCTATCTGGCATTAGACCAGAGACGTCTCTCATTGCCCAGTTAAACTGCGTACAGGACCCTGAAACTGGGAGGAGACCAAAAAAATGTGGTGTGAGAGTATAAAGTTTGCTGTCAGATTTAGAAGGACTAATCTCCTTGGCTTGTGGAGAACAATAATCCTGGAGATGATCTGATTGGCTGAACTCCTTTGAGGTCAAAGGCTGTTTTAATATCAGCGATCCAACAGTTGCTCGGCGGAGATCATTTCTACGGATCCATAATCGCTTTTAGGATTTAGCTCATTATAGCGAGAAAGAGTGAGGTTGGGAATCTTAGCACTGATCAGTGTTTAAGGGCAGAATGTAAGCGTATTTAACATTATGCAATACATGAGTGTCTGCAGTATGTGCGTGTGTGTTTGAGCTCTCGGCTTGGGCCTTGTTTGCATGGCTGTGGCTGCCGTTCCAGGAGTGAGACGATCTTCACAGCAGGGATCAGCGTTTGATCCGTGCTGAGGGGAAACATTCGCACTCTCTCTCTCTGATGTACCCGCACCGCCATCCTTGATATGCTGGACTAGCATACTACTATTTCTGCCATATGTACTGTATATGTGCACAGTATGTCAATTTTCTATATGCATTGAAAGCACAGAGCACAATGTGTGAAATATTGTATCCCACAATGCAGTGCATTGAAGAAATGGCTGGAAAAGTCATGGAAATTAATAAAATTAAAAAAAGAAAAGTAAGTATATATATATATATATATATATATATATATATATATATATATATATATATATATATATATATATATATATATATATATACTTACATAGTGTGTAATGTTGCTGCTTGAGCATAAACAGTATCTGCAAAGTTACAACGCTGAAAGTTCAATGCAAAGGGAGATATTTTATTTTCAAGAATTCTCTGTTTAAGGACTACAACAAACGGCTGGTAGAATTCACGACTACAGGAATCACTAACCCTAGAATTTACATAAACCCCAAAGGGGGTGAGGCCATGTTACTGCATTACAATACGTAACACAAATGCAATAGCATGTCATAAAAGCAAGATGACAAAAGTTATAACCGTAATTAAACTAAACTATACCTGTTCTATCTTCATGCAGCATATATTCTCTGGCTCTGTAGGCATCTTACAACAGTTTCCTACACGAGCAATTTATAGATTATCATGACAGAATATGCTAATCAATCACTTTAACATAGTTAACTCCACATCAGCTACATAAATTCATCAACTAACCGTTCAGAAGCGTCCTGTTGCATTCAAAATGTTGTCACTTTTTCTTGAGTCTTCATCATTGTCCGACTCCGTTTTGAACATAAAAGGCTGAACAGTTTCTGACATTTTCAGTGAGTCTGCTTGAGTGCTAACATGAGCTCCTGAAACTCCACCCCCTTTTGAGAGCAGCAGCTCATTTGCATTTAAAGGGACACAAAAATACACAAAAACAGAGCGTTTTTGCTTACCCTCTGAAAGTGAATTTTTGCTTACCCTCAGAAAGCAATTAACATGCTATAAAAAATGATCTGTAGGGTATTTTGAGCTGAAACCTCACATGCACAGTCTGGGAACATCAGAGACTTTTTTTACATCTTGTAAAAGTGGCATTATACCACCCCTTTAATTGGCTTGAAATTCCTGTTGCATAATTGTGAAAATAATTGTGATTACATTAAATAATGTAATTCATGTATTAATTAAAATAATTTATAATTTACATTATTTAATTTAATTTAATTTATAAATTATTTATTATAAATTATATATAATTATTATACATTTATTTATTAATGCATACATTCATATAATATAATAATTAATATTTAATAAAAAATAATTTGTAGTTTAATTTAATCATTTAATGATTACCTTAATTTATATAATAATTTATTAATTTAATAATTAATATTTTTATAGTGCTGTCAAATGATTAATCGCATCCTAAATAAATGTTTTGCATAATATATGGGTGTGTGTACTGTGTGTATGTATACAATGTATATATATATATATATATATATATATATATATATATATATATATATATATATATATATATATATATAGTGTATGTATATATATTTTAAAATAAATATTTTATATATAAATATAATATATTTTTGTTAAATATATACATGCATGTGTGTGTATTTATATATACATAATGAATATACACAGTACACACACCCACATATTATGCAAAACGTTTACTTTGGATGTGATTAATCGTTTTACAGAATTCATTTTTTTTGTTTTGTTATTGAGATGGTATGACTAAACATTATGGCTTTTGTTATCTTGCATTGTTTCTTCTCATCATCAAAACCATATAAAGTGGCCGGCTGAAGGATCATGATCAATTCATAAATCAGTGACGTGCCCGCGTCTCACCTTTAGACTGATATAGAGGAGAATAAACACAACACAGTCCATGAAAATCCTTTGGCCATCAGCAATAATTCAGCTCATCACATTACAACAACATTGGATCAATTAAATGTCATTGACATCTGCACAAGTTCAGAAGGATTGTGTACACGGCTGTGTGTTGGTTTAACGCTCATTCGAGCAGCATCATTATGGTTATGACCATCATACGCTGCTCATTACATAGCGAAGCCATTTACCCCTCGGTCTCAGCATTGAACTTAGATGGTGCTGGTGTATGTTTGGGTTATATGGGATTGATGCTTAGCTAAATGAATTCCTAATTACATATTGATTTGGAGGGATGGAAGCAGATTCACACTCACAGGCTGTTTATGAGTGAATTATTTCACTCATAAAGCAGTATTAAGATGAGAGGTTGATTTTACTTGGTGTTGGGTTTAGGGCTCTCTACTTGTCTGGCCTCGTTCCTTCTCTTCACATCTTGTTTCTTTGCCATCTTCTCCATCCCATCCCATCTCAACCCTTTTTTCTCAACTTTTCTCTTGTATTGTCTCATCTCTTCTCTTTTCTGCTCTTGATGTCTCTTCTTATACTCATCTCAACTTTTTTTTGTCTTGTCTCTTCACTTCTCATCTTTACTCATCTCAACCCCTTTTTCTCAACTTTTCTCTTGTATTATCTCATCTCGTGTCTTCTCATCTCATCTCGTCTCATCTTGTCTCTTCTCTTCTCTGCTCTCGATGTCTGTTCTTTACTCATCTATACTCATCTCATCCTAACTGTTTTTTTTTGTCTTGTTTCTTCACTTCTCGTCTTACTCATCTCGACCCTTTTTTCTCAACTTTTCTCTTGTATTGTCTTGTCTCGTCTTGTTTTCACTTTTTTGTCTCATTTCCTCAACCTCTCTTCTTCTATTTTCTCTACTTACGTCTCTTCTCCTCCCTCCGAGGTTTGTTCAATCAGCTGTCTCGCCACACACCTCGTGGGATGTTTTGGGGACGCTGGTAAGAAGGCAGGAAAGAAACAAGGGAAAATCTTCTCCTGTCGCCTGTCGTCAGGGCTGAGAGTGTGTGTTGAGTGTGTGAGGAGGAGAAAAGACACTGTAATTGCCTGTCTGGTGCACAGGGCTAAAAGAAGGCGGTAGAGAAGAACCCAAAGGTTAACGCACCACTACCATTACTCTCCTTTGTCTCTGTCTCTCTCTCTCTACACACACATTCTGAAAACAGGTCATTCATAAATCTTAAAGCTTGTCACACACACAACCTTTAACATATTACTGCTACATTTAAATATCAACTTTTATTCATAATTAACAGAGGTATGTCAGTAGTTTTCTCATGCATTGAGTTTAACCAATCGTTACAGAGCTCATTTGCATAATAAAGGTACAGTAGCTTAAAAGAAATGTTTAATTCTAAGGGCCAGACAGAAGTAAAACTAAATACAACCTAAGAAACTTTGAGTTTTAGAGAATATTAATCATACTGTATATTTGTGCTTGTGTGTTTAGGCATTTTCTTTGATTTGTGTGTGTTTGCAGCTCTAAGCATTTCATGCAGGTCTTTCAAGGACCAGGAGCTGTCGAGAGGCAGAATAAACCCCTCTGGAGACAAAACGATGTGTACAGGGGACACACACTCTTCATTTAATGAAAGAGAGAGTAGAGCTTGCCCACTAAGTACACACACTTACATGTACACACACATTATAATGGCCGTCTCCTGGTGCCATGGCAACGCAGCATCCCGAGTACACCCACCTCCTCCTCCAAAATCAAACCCGGCTCCTGGATTTGGCGGCTCAGAGAGATGTACACATTCGCGCAGACAAACACACACCCACATTTTCAGACAGCGAAGTATGCAGAAGCCGTCCCGGACATCTGAAAGCACATTAAGTGTCATTTCCCCCCAGAGCATTAGGCATGTTAAAAAGACACGGCAAATTGCAAGCCTACACGCTCTTTGTCAGAGATAGAGGAGCGAAGAGAGAGGGAGGCTGAGTCAAAAGCGAGTGACAGGCTGAATGAATATGGTGTGAAAAGTAAAAATAACCCTCAGATTTGCAAAAGTACAGTAAGAATTATATCAGTAGGATCAATCAACTGTAGTAGGTTCTCTTTTTTTCTTGAAAAAAAAAACAGAAAAAAAAAACAACAACTGTAATTTAGCATAAAAAAGGCATTTTCTTGTCCATCAGTGCCTTCAGCCAAATAAAAAATACTTTGAGAGGAATAAGGATGCATTCTGGAATTATACTTGTCTAGGACAAGAACATTGTTGGCTCGTGACAGTAATGACAGCTTTAGACGTGATGTCTGATCAGCTGGTCTGGAATAGAAGTTACTGATTGCTCTTTCAAGGGAAAGTGATGGAACTGTTCAGCACCAAGGACAGCAGCTAAAGTCAGCAGTGATGCTCATGTAGCCTGTGTGAAAGTGAACCACATTTGAAAGTTAAAGGGATACATTACCAAAGTTTGAGGTCAATAAGAGTGTTTTTTTTTTGTGTGTGTGTGTGTGTGTGTGTGTGTATGTGTGTGCATGCATTCAATTTTTCGGTCCCACTTTATATTAAGTGGCCTTAACTACTATGTACTTACATCATAAAATAAGTACAATGTACTTATTGGGTTCATATTGAATTGAAAAACACATTTGCTGCTATTGAGGTGGGATACGGGTAAGGTTAGGGGCAGCTTTGGTGGTATGGGTAGGTTTAAGGGTAGGGGTAAGGTGTAAGGGATGGGTCAAAAGTGTAATTATAAATGTAAGTACAGAAATTAATTACAGATGTAATTACATGCAGGTGTTTTTAAAATATAAGTACAATGTAAAAACATGTATGTACACAATAAGTGCATTGTATCAAATGATTAATTTAAATGTACATAGTAGTTAGGGCCACTTAATAAAATTGTTATATTAATATAACAAATGCTGTTGTTTTGAACTTTCAATTAATCAAAGAATCCTAAAAGAAAAAAAAAGTATCAGTTTTCACATTATCAACATTGTCAATAAAAAGAAATGTTTCTTGAGCAGCAAATCATCATATTAGAATGGATTTCTGATGGATCATGTGACACTGAAGACTGGAGTAATGATGCTGAAATCTTTGCAATCACAGAAATAAATTACATTTAAAAAATATTCAAATAAAAAAAAGTTATTTTCAATTATAATCTTTCACAATATTACTTGCAGCCTTGGTAAACATAAGAGACTTCTTTCAAAAACATTAAAAAATCTTACAGACTACAAAGCCTTTAAACAGGAAAGATGTAGTTCACCTAGAAATAGAAATTTGAGAAGTTATGGAAGTTACAGATCTTTTACTCACCCTTGTTGTCAGAACACAAAAGAAGACATAATGGAGAATGTCCAGAGTGCTCTTTTTCATAATGTGGACTGACGAACTGCAAAAATATGATTTTTTTTTTTCCCCTTTATAGTTCTGAAATCTCATTTATGCTCATTCGTTGTACCAGATTTAACTTTATTGTATCAAACATCATTGATTCTCATGTACCATGTGCCTTGATTCTCCTGAGATCCATCTTTTCACACTGAGGACAATTGAGGGACTCATATGCAACTATTAATAAAGGTTCAAACATTCACTGATGCTCCAGAAGGAAACACGATGCATTAAGACCCAAGGGGTGAAAACATTTTGAATTTGAAGATCAAGGTAAATTGTACTTACTTTGTCTTCCTGGAAACATGCAAGTATCTTCTGTTGCTTCCGAAGGGCAGTACTAAATGAAAAAAAAAGAAAGATATTTCAACAAAATAAGAAAAAATTTGACATCTTCATCCTGTTCAAAAGTTTTCACCCCCCGGCTTGACATTGACTTAATTTGGCATGAAGGAGAGTAAATGATGACAGAATTTAATTTGTCAAGTGAATATTGGTTCGTGTTACTCTTAACTTAATGTGGTGAAACGTTCCAAAAGGGTGTTTTTGCAGTGATGCCATAGGAGAACCATTTTTGGTGCCCCAAAGAATTTTTCAGTGAGCATTTCTTAAAAGAACCTCATTTTTCTTAGTGTGATGAACATTTTAACAATCTAAGGAACCTTTTTTTAACTATAAAGAACCTTTTGTGGAATGGAAAGATTCCATGGATGTTAAAGGTCCTTCATTGAACCATATAGACCAATAAAGAACCTTTATTTAGAGTGTATGGTGCTTGCAGTGATTCCCGGGGAACACACATGCTAATGAATATGTTTGTTCTGAATGCACTGTAGTGTCTGCCAGATTAATAAATGTGAATCATTGTGGTTGTCCCAATATTTTCCCAACTAACCACTTTCTCTCTCTCAAATAGATGTTCTCAAAGGGATCGTTGTGAGCGGGCAAACGAGCCGTACCGTTTCGCCGCCACGCTGAGCCAGTGTGTGAAAGCCACCGTGTACCCGGACAGCATCGCTGTGTCTGAACCCAGTGTACCGGTGAGACACCTCACAAACCATTTATAACCTTTACTCACAAGAACACAAAACACCTTAACAGCATCGAGGTGATGTTGACTGAAATACAGGAGCACGGATTCCTTCTAGCAAGAAAAATTAGCATGAATTAGTTTTCAGCGCGATGTCTAGATAAACAGTTTTGGGTTTTTGGAAAGCGTGTGCTGTGTGGGAGGGCTCGGAGAGCGAGATATCTGGGAACAGAGGCCTTTGGGAAAGGTATATGCGTGGGTGAGATGCCAAATAAGCATGTGGGCCGGAGTAGGAGTTGCGTTCAAGGAGACAAAGACATGGATTCAGGGCTTTTGGACATTATTTTTAGTTTTACCCTCATGGATACATTATATTCATGCAAAAAAGTACTATCTCAGAAATACAAGTACGAAGGTATTCACCTTGGTTAAAACTTCCTTCGGAAGCCAGGGGGAAAAAATTGTGATGTCCAGATAATTGATAGAGTCCCTGTATCACAGCTACCTGATTAAGATAATGAGGTGTCCGGTTTTAAATTAGATGTTTCTGTCGTGCCGTAGCGCTCGACAACATGACAACAGGGTCACCGCTGCTCGGCGCATCGCACAATGAAGGGAAACCATCACCATGACAACAAAACCCATCCAGAGGAGCATGAAAAGCACCAAAAACAATCAAATTAGCTTTATTAGAAATGCTAGCAAACAATTAGTCCTCCCTGCACATCGGCAGCCGCAAAATGAGAAAAAGCTAACGCGCAATGAAAGGAGCAACGGCAAAACATAGAGACACCAATCACGCCTCGTCAATGTTGTTATGGTCAGACAATGCTTTATAGACCATGCTTACCACAAACAATGTTTTGTCTCGATGTTTGAGTACAGTCTGTGTATTTACAACGAATAACAAGATGGCTAATTAGCAATTTTGTAGCTGTTGCTCATAGCCCACTAGCTTAAAGAGTGCAGAAAGAAACATACATGTGATTTTGATGTAATTAGATGTCATATGGACATGAGAAATTTTAAAAGAGAGGGTGAAGGATGTCAATGAGATGGGCTGAATGTACACTGCCGTTCGAAAGTTTCGGATTTGTAAGAGTTTTTATGTTTTATTGGTAAGATTTTTTTTATGTTTTATGATGGCAAAGTTGAATTTTCAGCATTATTACTCCAGTCTTCAGTGTCACATGATCCTTCAGAAATCATTCTAATATGCTGATTTGCTTCTCAAGAAACAGCATATTAGAATGATTTCTGAAGGATCATTTGACACTGAAGACTGGAGTAATAATGCTGAAAATTCAGCTTTGCCATCACAGGAATAAATAACATTTTAAAATATATTCAAATAGAAAAAGTATATATATATATATATATATATATATATATATATATATATATATATATATATATATATATATATATATATATATATACACATACATATATGTGTGTGTGTGTATATATATATATATATATTCAGTATATAAATATATTCAAAAAGAAAACAGTTATTTTAAATTGTAAAAATATTTCACAATATTAATGTTTTTACTGTATTTTGGATCATTGGTGAGCATGTTTGCAAAATGTTACATTACAAAATGTTACCAATCCCAAGCTTTTAATCAGCAGTGTACATACTCTTAAAGGGTTAGTTCACCCAAAAATCAAAATTCTGTCATTAATTACTCACCCTCATGCCGTTCCACTCCCGTAAGACCTTCGTTCATCTTCAGAACACAAATTAAGATATTTTTGATGAAATCCGATGACTCAGTGAGGCCTGCATAGCCAGCAATGACATTTCCTCTGTCAAGATCCATTAATGTACTAAAAACATATTTAAATCAGTTCATGTGAGTACATTGGTTCAATATTAATATTATAAAGTGACGAGAATATTTTTGGTGTGACAAAAAAACTAAATAACCACTTATATAGTGATGGCCGGTTCGGAGCGCCAAAGTCACGTGATTTCAGCAGTTTGACGGTTTGACACGCGATCCGAATCATGATTCGACATAACGCTCCAAAGCTTCATGAAGCAGCGTTTTGAAATCGGTCTTCACTATATAAGTTGTTATTTTGTTTTTTTGGCGCACCAAAAATATTCTCATCGCTTTATAATATTAATATTGAACCACTGTACTCACATTAACTGATTTAAATATGTTTTTAGTACATTAATGGATCTTGACAGAGGAAATGTCATTGCTGGCTATGCAGGCCTCACTGAGCCATCGGATTTCATCAAAAATATCATAATTTGCGTTCCAAAGATTAACAAAGGTCTTACGGGTGTGGAACGACATGAGGGTGAGTAATAAATGACATTATTTTCATTTTTGGGTGAACTAACCCTTTAAAAGAGCCGCAAGACAGCATGGTAAAAACAAAAATTTAGCTGAGCAATCTTAACAAAATTTCACAGTAATAATTGTCCTCTTCTTCAGTGGTGAGAAGACCAGCCTGCACTTCCCTCCTGGCATGTGAAATGTGTGTATTTATAGCCTGTGAGCTTCATCCTATGTGTCACCGGTCCCCCAGAGAATGACTTCAGAGGACCATGTGCGCTTTGAGAAGATGTGCAAGAGCATTCGTGTGAAATACAGGAGATGTAGTTCAAAGATAGAGAAAGGATGGATGGATTGTTAAATGCCCACTTTCAACCCTCATGAGCAAAAGTCTTATAAGGTTAAGTCTGTAATGATGGCTGGAGTTTATGCTGTGTGAGACCATCTGCTGCGTGCTGGTGCTGCAGAATGAACTTTGCCCATATGAGGAGAATGAGGTTATTTGATCAGAAATAAATTGTTTCTGTTGGAGCCGTGGCTTGGCGGTTAGCACACGTGGTTCAGACATGTAGTCAGTATATATAATTATGTAATTTATAATGTAAAATTAATACAAATTTAAATCATAGTTATATAATTGCAATAATAATGATAAGATAATTATAATAATATAAATAGAAAATAGTAATATAAATTAATAATAATAATAATAAATTGATGTGTGACCCCACACATTTTATTTACTCCTGGTCTAATCCAAATAATCTCTTTCTTCTGTCTAGCTGCTAGTGAAAGTGACAGATGTTCCAGATCTTTCCGCTGGAATCACCTGCTCCTTTGGGAACCTGACTGAGGTTGAGGGCAGAGTGGATGGGAATCAGATTCTCTGCACATCTCCCGCTGCTAAAGATGTTCCCATCATCCCCACAGATCAAGGTATTTATTCAAACTAGACTACTTAAACTAAAAATTCGTATTGGTGCATTATTTTATAGCCTCATAGATTTACTACTGATTTCTCCTGCTCTCTTCTTCATGCTCTCAAGCTTACATATCAATTGGCAACTCTTGTTTTTTCGCTATCCATCCGTATACCTGTTCCCCTCAGAGAGGTGATCTCTATTCTCTTGTATAGATGCTCTATGAATAGACCCTCCCTAGCGTACCCAGCAGCCTTGCTTCCTAATGAGGGCTTCTTTCAGCGGTGCCATCCGCTCTCACACTCGAGCCACCTCATCGATCCCACTGGCCACGTGCAACCGCGGCTCTAATGAGCCTACAACGACCCCAGGTCGGCCCCAGGGCTACACGCGTGCTCTCAGACACACTTACGCCCATTACAGGTGACGAGCCCTCTGCCCTCTCCCTACCCGTAATAGCTCCAGGGAGGGAGTTCTTCTCGAACGCTGATCAACAATCGGGTTTAGAGTCATCTGTGGTTAGGAATATAATCAGGGATCAGTTTGCAATGTGGGAAACCAAAATCAGAGGATCCAGTTCCAAGGAAAACTGCATGTAATTGTATATGTCACTACAGATGTATCAGTTAAGTGTTCAGGTTGTTAGCAACACTTATACAGCAAGATTACACAGATTTTTTTTAAAAGCTTATATTTGTCCACGGATAAATTCCTACATGTGCTTCCAGTCTAACCTCTCTTGGGAAGCAGATGGCCATATATGCGGCAGAAGTTGGTTGTGATTATCTGAATCACAATAATCTCCTCCCAGCCCACAGTAAATGACAGCTTTGTTTACCCACAACCCCCATGCTTTTGTTGAGGGACCGTTATCCAATCAGTGGGCTCCCTCAGGTAAATGTCATCTAATCCCCTGGTGCCTCATATTTGCTGCTTTCTCTTGACTGATTCCAGCTCGATAGGAGCATATGAGCATCGATCATGTGTGGAAATACCTGCTCATTGAGTGGTGGGTGTGACCAAATCTATTCCTAGTTTATTTCCAATAGCTGCAAGGCACGAGACGGTCAGGCATTTGGGAATTGCGTGCCAGTTATTGTCCTTGGCATATGCGCCGAAAAATGTTTAAAAATGCCAACTTTTTACCCTTCAGTCCGCTCATGCATGTTACGAAGCACGGAAACAGGTGTGAAGGAGGGAAGAGGAGAGGAAGTGGTGCTTTCGGGTCACGGCTGACTCCCACACGCTGTATGTTATCTGAATCGCTGCCTGTTTGCGACGGAGCTTGTGCTTATTTGAGTACGAAGAGCTGGCTGCTTATCGAGTGCGAGCGTTTGGTCTGCACGCCGATCGGCATTCTCCACGCCACCACCCTGCCAAACAGGATTGGCCTGGCTGGTGTTCTGTGGAGAAGCCAGCCGTTCCTCCGCCATTACATCGACGCTGCCGCCCGCGGGCCTGTTTCACATTAACAGCAGGGCTCAGCTGTGTTCGGTATGACAATAGCGTGTCTTCACAAAAAAAACAAAAAACGCTCAAATATGCTCATATCGGCTTGGATGCCACGCACTGCAGAGCTGCTCGAGGCTCCGCTTGACTGTGAGAATACGATGCGAGGTATGCCAAGTATTAATCAGAAGACAGCTTGAGCATGAAGCAAGCTGAAAAAAGGGTGGCAAACCAAACACAACAGAATGCAATGTGACAGAAATGTTCTCATCTCTTGCTCTCTTTTCAGACTGGTCGGGTGTCGAGCTCAGATTGAACTCGAAGGAAACGGGTCAGATGCTAATTAGCACAGAGGTTAAGTTCTACAACTGCAGCGTGCACCAGCTGTGAGTATATGCACACTTCATTTGACTAATTTCCATAGAAGAGAAAAATTGCATGAGAACTCCTAGATAGATTAAATGGAGGAAAAATAGCTCAAATAGCCCAGGAGTTTCGCATGTGTCTATACTAAAGCTCAGATTTTTTTTTTTTTTTTTTTAAAGCTTCAGATCATTTTTTTCATTTTATTGTTCTAATTTTAAAGCTGTTTTTATACACTACCATTCAAAAGTTTGTGTTCGGTAAGATTTTGAAAAGAAGTGTTTTATCGTCACCAAGGCTGCATTTATTTGATTAAAAACATGGTATTGTTATGTAACAGTAATATTGTGAAATATTATTTTATTTAAAATAATTGTTTTCTATTTGAATATATTTTGAAATGTCATTTATTCTGGGATGTCAAAGCTAAATTTTCAGCAGCCAGTCTTCAGTGTCACATGATCCTTCAGAAATCATTATGCTGATTTGCTGCTCCAGAAACATTTCATATTATTGTCAATGTTAAAACAGTTGTGCTGCTTAATATTTTGGCGGAAACCAAAATTTTATGATTCTTTGATGGATAGAACGGAATTTATCTGAAATCAAAATCTTTATAAAAGTCTTTACTGTGACTTTTGATCATGCATCCCTGTTAATGCATAAAAAGTAAAAATCTTTTTTTTTTTTTTTTTTGAGCAAGTACATAACCAGCCAGTGTTCAAAACTATCTCCTTACCTTAGCCAGATTCACAATGGTAAGCTTGTAATAATGTTTTCTAATTCGGGTGGTACTGGTAGGTTTCCGCTGGAAATTTGAGCATGCCACCGTTCGTCTTTGCGTCATTATGTCACGTCTGTTTACATAAAGAATGAGTCCCAGCTAGTAGGCTATATCGCATGTGACGGATCATTTATAGCCTTTTCTCACAGCAGCAAGAATAATAAACTTATCATTTTGATGGCTGATTGTATGGTATGACAAATGGACAATTAGAGATTAAACTGTACAGAAATTGAAATCTACAGGTAATGCTTATACACAAGTGTTAACATTAACAATTTGAAAACAAAGTATAACAATAATATTAATTTGCATGGTTTGATGTGATATGAGCTTACTTGTTCAGATGAC
This sequence comes from Megalobrama amblycephala, assembly GCF_018812025.1. Classification (NCBI taxonomy): domain Eukaryota; kingdom Metazoa; phylum Chordata; class Actinopteri; order Cypriniformes; family Xenocyprididae; genus Megalobrama; species Megalobrama amblycephala. The sequence continues at coordinate 11,589,189 of NC_063067.1, read as the reverse complement.
ATTCTCTGGTGAAAATTCTTGTTTTGGTCATACTTCCAAAACTACAATCTATGATTCCAAAATACCCTTACAATATCCACCGGTGCGGTGACTGACATCCAAACATTCTCCTCAAAACATTAGATTCATCCGCGCTGAGGAGCCGTGCCTATGCACAACCCACGTAAAGATGATAATTCCGCAATTGCAGGTTTCGATTGCAGAGATGGCGACAAATATGCAAAATTTACTGTCTGCGGCTTTAACTTAAACTCAGGAATTTTAGGATTGATATTTAAACGAAAAACAGTGTATTCAAGTGTGCTAAAACTGTGCCTAAACAGCTATTTAGCTACTGGTTAACATTATCTTATAGCCCACACAGTCAGTGATAACAGCAGAAAAGGAAAGTTGTTTCAGATGAAGAGCAAGTTATTTATTTTTGTACATTTTTATTAAAGATTAATATTGATTTTGATTAATGAAAAAGAATTGACTTGGTTAAACTGACTACACAGGGTTGGTTTTGATTGCACAACTAGCGGTTAGCGGATGTTGCTCAGTGTTACGACTCAATCTGAATTCATTTTCAGACACATCATGAGATATACGATGTGTCATTCCATCTATCCAGGGACGTGTTGCAGAGATATTTATCTTTATGATGCATTTGTCCCACATACGCAGCCCTGCTGATATTTCTCTCACTTCCTGTGTCGTGGAGTATCAGCGTTGTGTCAGAGCGCTCAGCCAGCTCACTCCTCATGCTGTGAATGTTTCAAAAGTGTTATGCAACATGATAAAACTGCGAATACGGGGCGTTTTGATAATATTCAAAGACTTTATCAAGGCTTTGTTTGGCGGCACACCAGATTCTCGCAGCGTGTCCGAACTCTCCAGTTTGTTTTTTTGCAGGCCACTAGCATCGCATACCTCCCAGGCTGCACTTTACCGCGACTTGCGAGGGCCTCGCGGCTATAAAAAGCATCCATTATGGCAAATGGCGGCTGATTGCTTGACATTTCTCAAGTGTCGAGGCTGAGATGTCTGAATTGCTGAATCTAAGTGTGCTGTGGGTTTGGCGCTCCGGCTGGGGGCATCGCTGTCTGTCACAGTTCAATTCCACTTCATCTGCTATGATGGCTGATCAGAGAGGAGAGAGTTGGACTGCATCTCGACTCTCCAGGAGGCAGGCTGATAAACAACCGCTTGTGTCTGAAAGCGCTTTGTGTCTTTGTTCACGCCACGCTCCCGAACTTCAGTCGCGTACATGTTATGTGTGCTTTAGCGTTTATTCGTAGCCTCTTGTGTGTGTTCGAAACCACATCTCATAAGCGTGCCTTCTGCGGAGAACAGATGCTGCTCAATGCAGGAGATCACAGAGCCCCCCAGTTTGCTGGAAGCTTTCTAAAAGGCTCAGGAAGAGGTAGCTTCCGAAGGCGCTGATTGGCTGGCTCAGAAAGACTCGCCCCCTCCCCGTTCCCTTCACTTCCTTGCTCTCTCACGGCCATGTCGCCCGAGCATCTGACAGATCTGGAACTAATCAAACAAACTCCCTGTATCCAATCCCTCTGAACACGCAGACCTCACACGGAGCACCGTTGGCCCTCTATGCCGGTGCCACAGGGGATTATGGGTAGTCTGAGGCAGAAAGGCCCCTCCTTGTGTGTTCAACCTGGCTCAGTTTTTGGCACGTTCAGCCTTTCTCCCACTCTCCCTTTCACTTCAAATGTTGTAAAATGCTCTAATTTATCATGAGTTCCCAACACAGTGATTAAGTACAGCATGGTACATCGGATTTCTATACAGTTCTCACCGTCCAATCGGGTTGGCCCGTATGATCCCAGTGGCCCAATGGAGAGCTGGCTCTGATGAATATTTTAGCATAAACACTTCTGCATAATTTAATTGGCATGCAGAAAACACAAACTCTTGGACGCCAAAGTGCTGTAGAGGTTTATAGCTCTAGAAGTGTCTCCAAGATTCCTCAACATCAAATATATGACATGTTCCTCTACAAATAGAACAAGGCCTGCTCGCCCTAGAAGGGCTTTGCTTCTGAATTAGAGGGACTTATGTAAGTGTTTTATTGGAACGTGCTGGTATTATAGATGTTCTTTCTCGTAAGCTTTGCTCATCTGCATATAAATGATGAATAGAATGCTTGCCGCTGCAGAGACGCACACAGATACATGCATATACACACATGCTCGTAATGTATAACTGTATTCTCTCTTGGTTTGCCTCCTGCATATTGGAATACTGATTATACAACTAAATAGAGATGCAGCACAGGAGGTGAAGCGATGCTGGGATCACATTTAAGGCTCGATTTTGGCCTTAAATGAAACACTTGACCTCAGGTTGCACCCATGGGACAGTGTTTGCAATTAATGTATCGTGAATCGTTGAATAACAACCAAAAAATGAACACTTATCTGTAAATGAAGTTATTGTCCATTTCTCCTTAAGTTGACTGTTATTGTTTGTAAGGCTCATTCATACAAAGCAAATTATATTTATATATATGGCTTCTGAAGCAAAGCAATGTGTTTTTGTACAAAAAATATCCATATTTACAACTTTATAAACTTTAATCACTGGCTTCCGGTTAACGGCCGTACGCGAGTCTAGTTCCGGTGGAAGAGTGACCTCTGACCTGATGCCTTTAAAGGGTTAGTTCACCCAAAAATGATAATTCTGTCATTAATTACTCAATCTCGTGTTGTATCACACCCATAAGACATCCTCAGAACACAAATTAAGATTTTTTTAATAAAATCCGATCAGTGAGGCCTCCATTGACCGCAAGATAATTAACACTTTCAGATGTCCAGAAAGCTACTAAAGACATTTAAAACAGTTCATGTGACTACAGTGGTTCAACCTTGATGTTATGAAGTGATGAGAATACTTTTTGTGCACCAAAATAAGGACTACTAAAGTTGTAAAGTTGTTATTTTGTTTTTTTGGCACACAAAAAGTATTCTCGTCACTTCATAACATTAAGGTTGAACTGTTTGAAAAACTGAACTGTTTTAAATATATCTTTAGTAGCTTTTTGAGCATCTGAAAGTGTTAATTATCTTGCTGGCAATGGATACTTCACTGAGCCACTGGATTTTATCAAAAATATCTTGTGTTTCGTAGATTAACAAAGGTCTTACGGGTGTGGAGCGACATGAGGGTGAGTAATTAATGACAGAATTTTCATTTCTGGGTAAACTAACCCTTTAAGCTTTAAGTCACAATTACTAACTATTACAATACTTAGTATAACAGTAATAAATGATTGCAATTATAATTAGATTGTGTCTCATTTTCTTTAAGATGCCTCATTCTACATTCAGTCAGACAGTCCACTGTCTCACTCACAGACAATACGGTCCTAATGCAAATCATATGTCACAGCATGTCTATATGTCTTAATAAAGTCTGTACCAGAGTTATAATTGCACGTCTGAAGTCTAACCTTTGCAGAGCCGCATTACATCTGTATGTGAGATTCAATGGCACAGCTCCGTCCAATGGCACATGCAAATTTCCGCAGCACACTTTTAATTTATTCAGCATTAAGCCGCAAAGGTCAAGGACACAGCAGTGCTGGTCTCAAAGGCACAACCTGCTCCCCATTGCTAATCTAAAACCCAGAGCTACATTTTATGCTGACTACTTTCACAGTACCCTCCAAAAAAATGGCTTTGGATCATAAATCAGTGAGTGGTAATACTTTATTCTGTCTCTCTTTCTCTCTCTTTCCATCTGTCTAGGTGTCTTTCCTGTGTAACCAGTTCCTTCCGCTGTCATTGGTGCAAGTACAGAAACCTCTGCACCCATGATCCCTCCAGCTGTTCCTTCCAGGAGGGACGCGTCAACGCCTCAGAGGTACGCACACTAACACACGCTGTGTGTGTGAGGTTACAGTCTCTCGGTAGCAAATCTACAGGATCACAAACCTCTGGGGAAGAGCTTCCAATATTAGCTACTGAAAAGTGTGTGTGAAGTCGACGGTCACCTCGCTAGAGACTGTGTGTGCATGTGTGTGTGCATTTGCAGGTGTTCAGCTGATCAATGTGCTACATTACACCCTGTCAGGTGGTAAACACACTTGCTCACCCTCTCACAGCGAGCAATTAGCAGTCGATATCCGGAATATTCTCTCTCACAGCACACACAGGCTTCCCATTTATTCACACACAGCCATATGCACAAAATAAACACACACGCAGGCAAAACCTCCTTAAGCTATATGATCAATCATGGTGTGTGTGTGTGTACACATCTATTTGCATTTTTGTGTGTGAAAGCTTACATGTGTGTAAGTGTATGTTTGTGAACATATGTGTTTGTGAACCTTTGTGTGTGTTTTTAACCTTATACTTTAGGGAGAATATTGCTGTCTTAGAAGTTATCCATTCCAACAGGGATTGTTCTCAGAACTATCTCAAAGTTATAAACAAACGTTCTTCTAATTATGTTCTCAAAACATTAGCACAAAAATGTTATTATTGTTAACGTTATCATTATTATTGTACTAGCCTACTTCAGAGAACATTCAAAAGTAACATTCCCATATTTTATTTTATTTTATTTTATTTTATTTTATTTTATTTTTTCCAACAGGACTTTATGCCTTTAATGCACTTGCATATTTGCATAGAGTATATTTCTGGCCATTTCTGATTTCACAGTAATTATGTCTAGCTTTATTACAAAACATTAGAAGTCTTACATATTTTCGCATTTAGTTTGGTAAATATCTGTTCGTATAAGTTTGTGTGTGTGGTATTAGATATCATTATTATTATTCTAGCCTACTTAAGGCTAGAATATTCAAAAATTAATATTCAAAAGTAACATTCCCATGTTACTTTTCAAAAGTACACATTCAAAAGTAACATTCCCATATTTTATTTTATTTTATTTTAATTCCCATGTTATTTTAATTCCCATATTTTATTTTATTTTATTTTAATTCCCATGTTACTTTTCATAAGTACACATTCAAAAGTAACATTCCCCTATTTTATTTTATTTTATTTTATTTTATTTTATTTTATTTTATTTTATTTTATTTTATTTTATTTTATTTTATTTTATTTTATTTTATTTTTTCCTACAGGACTACATGCTTGCAATACGCTTGCATATTTGCACAGAGTTTTTATGTCATGTTTTGAAATCGCCCACCACTATGTTACGTTAGGTTTTTATGTGTTTGTTTTGACTACCTGTTCACCTTTTGCTCCCTTCACTCCTTTAGGACTGTCCTCAACTGGTCCGTTCTGAGGAGATCCTCATCCCAGCAGGGGAAGTGAAGCCCATCACCCTGAAAGCCCGAAACCTTCCCCAACCCCAGTCGGGTCAACGTGGCTACGAGTGTGTGTTACACATACAAGGAGTCAGTCACAGAGTCACAGCGCTCAGATTCAACAGCTCCAGCGTACAGTGCCAGAACAGCTCGGTATGTGTTTGACTGTGCATATGTACTCATGGGAAAGAAAATCACAATGAGATAATTCAGTTGTTCCTCCTAGACAGCATTGAGATTGCATTGAAAGCAATTTGAGACTTGCTTAAAGGGATAGTTCACCCAAAAATGAAAATTCTGTCATCATTTACTCACCCTCAAGTTGTTCCAAACCTGTATACATTTCTTTGTTCTGATGAACACAAAGGAAGATATATGAAGGAATGTTTGTAACCAAGCAGATCTCGCCCCCCATTGACTACCATAGTATTTTTTTTCCTACAATGGTAGTCAATGGGGGGGTGAGATCTGCTTGATCAAACATTCTTCCAAATATCTTACTTCCCAAAGATATTTGACTACCATTGTGGAGGGGGAAAGATCTGCTTGGTTACAAACATTCTTCCAAATATCTTCCTTTGTGTTCAGCAGAACAAAGAAATTCATACAGGTTCAGAACAACTTGAGGGTGAGTAAATGATGACAGAATTTTCATTTTTGGGTGAACTATCCCATTAAGTCTCCTGACTCTCAGATTTTAGTTAATCTTGAGAAAAACTTTTGTGTCTGAATATCTCAAACTATTCAAATTTTCCAATATATAAAGTCTGCAAACAACATTTTGAGCTCTTAATATAAACTCAAGCATTTCTCATCATTTTTTTTTTCAAGATTACATAAACTGAGCTATGATAACTACATGATTTGTAGCTCTGAGAAAAACTTCTAAGTTTCAGAAGAGATCTCAACAATGTTTCATATTTGCCATATTAAGTCAGAGATCTCAATTTGCACTCAAACATTTCTCATCGGATTCGTTCAATACCTAAATAATCTTAGCTACTCTATTCACATCTGTACTCTGTACTCTTACTTTATGTCAACAGTTGCCTCATTTGTTGAGGCACCTCTGACACGAATTTGAAACTTAAATTAAACGTAACTAAAATCATCTGAGCTATAAATAAAGCTAGACTGAGATCCAGAAAAGCACAGTTTATAGCTAGTTAAGCTCTGTTTACCTGCTTTGTGATGGTATAACGGATATAATCGTGAAATGGATGAGGCCAAGGTATATTTTACCTTTTTACCTCCTCCTTTCTCACAGTTTTTGTTATTCTCTTTCAAATGAACACATACACTTTGTAAGTAGAGATGAAGGCGGTTGGAACTCAGTGTCCAAGCTGTAGAAAATAGGAGTGTTGAAAGTCTTCCTTATTCCTCAGACTCATGATGCAAGTCTGGAGTAACTCAATAAGAGCACTAATACAGTCAGACCATCTCTCTTTCTCTCTGTCTTTCTCATGTTATTTGCTTCACTTTCTTGTACACTCTGCCATTTATTCATTCACTTCTTGGCTGCATGTTGTAATCAATAATTGACACAGCGAAGACAAAATCCAATAATAAAAAAAAAATCATAAACTTTACATTATCTCAGCTTTTGCACTGTCAGGAAAATGTTGTAACCTCTTCCCATCTCTCCGTCTCTCTGCAGTATCTGTATGAAGGGATGAGAATTAGTGAACTGCCAGTGGATTTCTCAGTGGTGTGGAATGGAAATTTCATCATTGACAATCCTGAGAACATCAAAGGTAATGCATAAATAACCTATGAAAATGAAAAAGCATCATGGTTATGCTGAGCTTGGGATGTTTATGATCAATAGCTGTCCTAAAAACTGTCAGATAGGTCACCCAAGTCTCCAGAAAACTTTTATAAAAGCTTGTAACACCAATTTTTTCACAGCAAATTAAATCTCATATTGTAGTGTATAGGGTATTGTAGAATAGTGTAGCGTTCATTCAAAAAACCCTTCAGTAATTTCCACCTGTATCCCACAGTGAATCTGTATAAGTGTGGTGCTCAGAGGGACAGCTGTGGCGTGTGTTTGAAGGCCGAGAGGAAGTTCCAGTGTGGCTGGTGCAGTATGGAGGGCCGCTGTACCCTACGCCAGCACTGTCCCATGTCCAACCCCTATACCAGCCGCTGGCTACACCTCGCCAGCACAAACGTGAAGTGCACCAACCCTCGAATCACTGAGGTGAGTCACATATACACTCACAGTCAAGAACAATCAGGTGTCTGTCTGTTTTTCTGTCATCATGCATGATTTAATTTGGGTCCCACGTGGCAGAAATATACATAATACGCATAGGTAAGCTAATGTAGAGTCAGCTGGTCATTTGCCAAATTGACCAATCAAAATTAATTGTTCCAGACATACAAGAACAGTTTAGCATTACATGTATTTTTCTTAACATATATGATGCACGCAGATTTATGTTTTTCAAGTTTCATACAGTGAAATAGGACACTTATATTGGTTTATCCATCTATATGTAAAGTACAGTTGAAAAGTTTGAGGTCAATAAGATTTTTTTTTTAAAGAAATTAAAGGGTTAGTTCACCAAAAAATAAAAATTCTGGCATTAATTACTCACCCTCGTGTCGTTCCAAACCCATAAGACTTTCGTTCATCGTTGTAACACAAATGAAGATCTTTTTAATGAAATCTGAGAGCTTTCTGTCCCTCCATAGACAGCTACGCAACAAAAACGCTTCAAAAAGTTCATAAAGAGATGGTAATCCATATGAATTGAGTGGTTTAGTTCAAATTTTCTGAAGAGACTCGATCGCTTTATATGAAGAACAGAATTAATTCAGGCTTTTATTCACATATAAACATTGATCAGCGAACATAAACAGAATCTCAACCGAACCTGCATGACGCGTGAGAACAAACCTCTTGCGGAAGCTCAAATGTGCTGCATTACACGAGAATGAACCTCACTGGTACATTTTTTAAAATGGGTATGCTTTTAGGCTGAAAGTGTACATCTCAAATATATCTAATGTATATTCAGCATGATTCATAACTCAGACAAATCAACACACACACACACAGAGAGTTATGTGGAAGCTCATCTTTCTGCTCTGTAGTCTGACTGAGCTCTTTATTGATGCTGCTATTCATAGACTCTCAGAGAAAGGTGAGCTGTGTGTATCGTGAGTAATATCTTGCTCTCTCTCTGTCTCAGCTTCTCTGTCACTCTCATCGTCAGTCATACTCACTCTAGCTGCCAATATCTCACGTTTTCTAGTAATTAACACAGTGTTAGAATGTTGATGGCATACTGTGAGAGGTGTGTGTGTGTGCGTGTGTGTTCACTGGGAGACTGAGGGAAGACATGGTGTTTAATTAGTTTAGGTAACGCACCAGTGCCCAGTGTTTAAAGTACCTGATTCATGGAACTCATTGATTCATGTGGCTGTTTGCAGTCTGCATATCACAAGCTGTTGCCCCATGTGCACACAAACCAATTAAAAAGTAAGGGTTATGACTTGCTGTTGTCTGTTTTCATTTAGGATGAATGGGCAAATTAAGGTTAAATGTTATGTGATGGATGGCTTCGGTTTTGATGACGGAAAGTGTTAAAAAAAATAGCATTATTAGTGTATTGAAGCATACACATCCTTTTATTTGGCCTTTGTTTCTGTTCACGGAGGTATGAATATGCATTTTGGCATGTGAGTGTATGTGCATGTGTATGTTTGTTGCAAAATTTAAGTTATACTTTAAAAGATATTTACTAATAAATACTTTTATTATACTAATAAAAGATATGTGTTGTAATTAATGATAATTTGGTAATTTATGTATTTTTTTTGCTAAATAGCACTGCTTTTATTTTATTTTATTTTATTTTGTACCATAGTGTTCCTAATTAAAGTTTAAAAACCCCAAATGGAACAAAAAATTTGCTGCATTTTGTGTTTCAAACCCACATTTTCCAAGACCACATTACATAGCAGTGGAGCAATTCTTTCAAAGCAAATTAGTATGAATATTTTTAATTCATCCATTTTTAATCTGTTCTCTCCAAGTTGTTCATTTCCATTTTCTCTCCTCTCAGTCTCACTAACGCACATACATGTAAAAATGTCTTCTAGATCAGTCGTTTCTGTGATTATCTTTTGTTCTTAATTTAGTTGTTATTTTTCCTGTTTTTGTCTGAATGTAGACATTCGTAAGCTGATTTGTGCAAATACATAGACATTAGCGAGATCTGCCTACAAGAAAATGACAGTCATAAATGATTAACGCTTCTATTAAGCAGCACTCTATCCCTCCTCTAAAGACTTATTAATATTAATGAGGCTTAAGTCCTCAGTGAAAGCCGAGGGTTCAGCATCAAATGAATGTGGAGGAAAGTCAGGCACTTGAAGCTGGTCTTGACGTCGCTCTTTGCTTCAGATGGTCTCTGAGCCTCTCCTTAGTAGCTCAGTCACGGAAAGGTTGGTGTCAGTTCGTGCTTCACAGAACTGATCTCGGATCAGCCATGAAAAACTTTTTGAACATTGGACTTTAAATGCAGTTTTATATCAGTATTGCTGTTTTGTTTATAAGTGATTGATTATTTTGTTTCTTTGTTTCTTTGTTTTTTATATATAAATGGATCAGTGATGTGACAGGTCATTTTTTTGTTCAAAGGCCTTAATAATAATAAAAAACAAAGATATGTAATATATATTTGTATGTACTATAAGGTAGTACAACTAGATCTCTTTTATTGAATCCAAAAGGTTTTAATTATATTTTGCACAAATTAAGGTATTTTAAAGATTTTGAAGTGTCAAAAGGTCATTCTGTTTAACCGTCCAAAGGCCAATACAGCCACTTCATTTGTGATTAAAATATCTTAAAATATATATATTTTTTTATTCTGGCATGATTACATAACATCATATCTCAACATAGTGCAAAGAAGAAGTCATTGCTTTGTTATGAGAAAGAATGTCCAGAAAAAATGTAATTGATGTCATTTGGAGTAACCAATATAAAGGGACCATTTTGGATCAAGTCATGCGTCCAATATCATGTGACAGGATGTGACATCATTCAGACACCTGCAAAGGACCACATGGTCATGAAAATTTTGGTTAAACCGAATGACTTTTTTTTGGTGACAAATTTTGTCCATCTTGTAAAAAAAGACAAAAGCAGTGTTAATTGATTATAAAAAACTACATAATCTCATTGTTAACACTGAATAAATCTTCAAAATTAATTATATCTCCATTACGTTTTTATATATATGACACACACATTTTTTTTTTAATTTAAAATTTATATATATTTTTTATTAAATTAATGTTTAATAGTTTTTTTTGTACAAACAGACACACATTCAAGTTCACCCGGTCAGTAAATGTCTCAAGGCACTTAAATGCAGTTGCAAACAGCCATGAATTTGTTTTAAAACATGAACCAAAGCCTCAGGAAATAATGGCCCAAATACACATACACACAAGTACACATACCCCGACACTGACAACGAGAGAGATTGTCCACGGTCATAAATAAATGATATTGAGCCTGATAGAACCTTCTCTCCCATCAGAGCTACAACGCTTGTCTAGTACGACACAGCCTTTCCACAAAGTCACATGTCTATTTACAGAAGAGCATTCAGCTCGAATCACTCAACCACAAACTCCAATTTTAAACTGGATGCACCACTTTCAAGTCCCTTGTTTCTTTCTTTCCTTGCTTAAACACTCGCTTGCTTGGCCGAAGTTCAAAACCAAGGTTCTTTTTTCTTTTTTCCACCCCTTTCAGTCTTTATCGCAGCCAACCATGGGACATTTAAGAGCAAATAAAGTGTTTAGTGTGCAGTTTATGCAGCAAGAAACAAGTCATAAGCTGAGTTTTATCAAGCCCATAAATTGCGTCTCAGTGTGAATTTGGGACGTGCTTGAATCAGCTGAAAAGACTCCAATCCCAGTAACAAATCACACCTTTCGTCCTCCTGCTGCACACTTTTATTACAGCTTCCTAATTATACGCAGCAATTGAGTGCGTGAAAACCCTCTGAGGACAGGATATTCATCCCCGGTTAGACTCGAACGTGCTGGTGTTAAGCATTAGCATATCTTCATTACTTAGTGAAAGACCCATTCCAAACCATGTGCAGCACACAACATAAGTCTTTACCTGCGAGGAGATCACAAAGCCCTAGCGCATGTTGAGTCAGGGGCATCTAGGCAGGGCTTCTGCTTTAAAAAGCACGCATTAAGAATGAAGAGACTCCCTGTTTGTCCATGAAACACTCTCAAGACATGACACTGGCCTGTGGCTGGAAGTGTATCTGTGTGCATGTGTCTGTATAACTCGAAGCCAAACAACCCGTGAGAACTCTGAAGATCTTCTCAAAAGGTCTACATTCTCATTCTGAGGCCGGAATCCAGACAGTCACTCTTGTAATGAGGGTGAAATTGCAGTCGGGCACAAATTGTAGCTCTGGAACCAGTAACTCTGCGTCGAAGGAGGCCGTCTGCTGGGTCAAACAAGGCAGCGCTTTCACCTCAGAGTGGGCGGAAGACACTTTGAAGTATTGAGTCAATGCGAGAGATATTTATGCTCCATGAATAAAGCCCATTTGATGTCTGTAATGGCCAGTCAGAACAGCATCACGCTCGGGGTGAAGCTGGAATCTGACGCCCAGACTATTATCACATGAGCTGATGAGATTTTATCTACAGATGAAAGCAGCTGTAGTGTATTCTGTAAGGATATGTCTATATAATCTGTAAAGTAGATGTGAATAGGTTTGGAAATGAATAGTTATGCAGTGTATAGTACAGTGTATGTGTATATATATATATATATATATATATATATATATATATAATATTATATAAATGAATTAAATTTATTATGAAATATTATAAATTATAATTTTAATATAATTTCAATAAATATAAATTTTATAATATTTTATTTTAATTTATTTTATTTTTGCATTTTGAAAAGTCAGGCTTTTGCTTGTCAAAATGTGCAGTATACAACATAAGTGATATCAACCTTAATTTTTATTTTTTATGGCTAATTATTTATTTACAGATAACAGATAGATAAAAATGCAAAATGTGTTTGTTTTTTCTCCTCACATGCTATATTAAACATTGTGAAATTATGTATTTGAAACAATAAAAATCATATGTTATAGTGCATAAATACTGTCTTTTGTCGAAAACAGTATGTGTTATGATATTTATACATTATTTTAGCAGTTTAGGTAATTTTCTGTAGTTAGTTTGTTTAGATTTGATGCTTGCTCGGGCCGATATGAATATGTTTAGCATTCCATTCTCTCTTTCCGCCCTTGTTTATGGATGTTTTCGGTTCCAGTCCTGTGTTCCTAAGAAGCAATAAAAGATTCATATACTTCCACCCTAAGGTTCTCTAGTGACGCACTTATTTACATCCTAACCAATTAATGTCCACTAAACTCCCATTGATACGCTGCTCCTGTTGAGCGACTGCAGGATCTAGTTCACTTCCCGCACCGCGCTGGTCTCAGATCAGTAAACAGGCACATTTAGAAGATGCTCTTACTTTGATCATGTTAGTTTTACTTCCACATGACTGCACACAAATGGTTTATTGATTGTGTATGTAGTGGCTATACTGGGCATGTGGCTTTCTGGTCTGTGTGTCGCCCTCTCTCTTTCTGTCTGTCTCTCTCTCTGTGATATTTGGATCTGGAGAGGGTCCAGGACTGAGCTTCTCTTGGGCTTTAACAGCACAGAAGGCTTTTTGGCACCAAGAGCCAAGGTCACGCTGAGTGGCCATATTGTATTTTATGAGAGGGTGGGCTGCTCCGAGGGCTAAAATGGCCTCACGTTAGATTTATTGCCTGTGGCAACAGCATGCAGATCTGCTGCAGTCTTGACTGGAGAATTTTAATGTACTATGCAACTTTAATAGGTTAGGAAGTTGTCACAATGAGTTTTACTGATATCTAATTCTGTGCTATTAAAGTGAAACACAATGCAAGGAACATCATTAAAAGGAAACCTTTTAAAAGGTTCATTTGCAGACCAGATTCTGTCATCACATATTTCAAATGTTCAATGTTTAAAGGGATAGTTCACCCAAAAATGAAAATTATGTAATCATTTACTAACTCTTATGTCATTCTAAACTTTTATGGCTTTCTTTAGGAAACAGAAAAGATATTTTGAAAAATTTATTTTCCCCTTCTTTTCAAATAATAAAAGTCATTGGGGTCAAATGTTGTTTAAAATAATATAATATATACTGTAGCATTCAAAAGGGGTCAGTAAGAAATGAATACTTGTATTCAGCAGGGACGCATTAAATTGATAAAAATGACAGTAAATACATGATTTCTATTTCAAATTATGCTGTTAAAAAAAAAAAACAACACAAATGGTTTTAACATTGATAATAAAAATGAAGTTTTTTTGTGTGCACCAAATCCGCAAATTAGAATGATTTCTGAAGGATCATGTGACACTGAAGACTGGAGTAATTCAGCTTTGACATCACAGAAATAAGTTACACTTTAAAATATAATAAAACAGTTCTTTTAAACTGTAATATTTCACAATATTACTATTTTACTTTTTTTATGATACAATAAATGCAGAGTTAGTGAGCATAAGAGACCTCTTTCAAAAACATAAAAAATTCTTACCGACCCTAACTTTTCAAAGTATAATATATTTTAAATTGATTGCAAATTATTCAAGGTTTTACAAAAAGATTTACTGAATTATTCACTGAATGAATCAATCACTGAATCAATTACTGAGTCTAGCTCTCTTGTTTTTAGGTAACCCCAGTGGCAGGACCACCAGAAGGGGGCACCAGAGTGACCATCCGTGGTGTGAACCTGGGCCTGTCCTTCTCAGACATGGTCAACAACGTGCAGGTAGCAGGAGTCCAATGCACCCCGCAGGAGAACGGCTACATCATCGCTGAACAGTGAGTGACTACGGAGCTTTAAACTCCAATGAATTCATGCTGCGAAACTAGTTTAGCTTATCTTTAATCTTTCTTAAAATAGCAGGAGTTGGAAAAGATAATGTCCTACGTTACACATACTGAGAAGCTGTTTCATGAGAAGAAAAAAAATTTTCATCCAGATCACTTTAAAGCACAGCGGGATGAGTCCATTAAACAAATACAGGATCCAGTGAACATGGCTTTGATGATACAAGCTTTAAGCGACCAATCAGGACTAAGTTTAAAAAGCAGGGTTGGTCACAGCCCTCTCCTTTATGCTCTATTGAGTTTGACTTATCTGACAGAAACATCTTAACAACAGCAGGAAAACATTTCTATCTGAAGGGCTGGTTGTCAGCAGTGACCAGGGCTCTTGTGAAGCAGAAACAAGCCCTAATTAGAGTCCAAACAGACCTGGGTTGATCTCTGCCTGGAGTAGGTCCCATTCTTCAGCATCTGTTTGTGTTGTTTTCCCTTGTGGTTGTGTCATTAACCCTATCTGTAAATATCCTTAAGCCAGGATTTTGTCATTAGTATCATACCTCCTGGGGGAAAAATTGGGCTAGAAGTGCTGAAATGTGATGATTTGTAGTAGTAGTTTTTACTTGGACATGCAGAAAATGTCTGTACTCAGCTTTTTTGGTCAACCATTTTATAAAAAAAAAACAAAAAACAAAAAAAACATTGGGTTAAATGGTGAAATGTGTAATTTCTGCCCACTAGCAACACAGCATTGCAGAAATGTTTTCAAACATGTTTCCCTGAACTTGCCCTCATCTTTGATTGGTCAGACAAACAGATAGCCCCACCCCAATCTCACGCCATTGGTTGAGCTGTTGCTGTGTCAGGCTGGTCGGAATTCTTAAACAAACAGTGATGTTTTTAAAGTGTCACGGTGTTTACACTTTGAAGAACTCAACCTACAAATGATTTAGTTGTCGTTGTCTCTGCATATTCAACCGTGATAGTATGTTAGAATGTATATTAAAGGTGCCCAAGAATGCTTTTTCACAAGATGTAATATAAGTCTAAGGTGTCCCCTGAATGTGTCTGTGAAGTTTCAGCTCAAAATACCCCATAGATTTTTTTAAATAAATTTTTTTAACTGCCTATTTTGGGGCATCATTAACTATGCACTGACTTTTTCAGCACGCCGCCCCTTTAATTCGCGTGCTCCCTGCCACACGAGCTCTCGATTATATTACAGCACATTTACAAAGTTCACACAGCTAACATAACCCTCAAATGGATCTTTACAATATGTTCGTCATGCATGCTTCGAATTATGTGAGTAAAGTATTTATTTTGATGTTTATTTTTGATTCTCTATGAGTTTGAGGCTATATGCTCTGTGGCTAACGGCTAATGCTACACTGTTGGAGAGATTTATAAAGAATGAAGTTGTGTTTATGAATTATGTACGTAACAGTCGGTGTTATGTTGAGATCCGCGTGTTTTCCGGAAGTCTTTTAAACAAATGAGATTTACATAAGAAAGAGAAAGCAATGGAGTTTGAAACTCAATGTATGTCTTTTCCATGTACTGAACTCTTGTTATTCAACTATGCCAAGGTAAACTCAAATTTTGAATCTAAGGCACCTTTAATATTAAAAAATCTACTTTAAATCAGAAGGGATGTATATAGTACTCTTTGTTTTTCTTTACACAGTATTAAACTTGCATTTCTGCTTATCTATTTTTCTCTCTGTCCTCACTCTTCTGTCTTTCACTCAACAGTACATCTCAGAACTGAAGTGTAATTGTGAGCACTGTGTTACTAGGACACTGTATCACTGTATCCACCCATTTTTATCCTTGATAGAAATATAGGGCACTATGCACCATGTCCAGTTTAACAGAATACAATGAAATTGTAACAACCACAAAACAAAAAGGGGAGCTCACTGGTTCCCTACTGGACAAAATAACTTATGTAGACTCAATAACCAAGAAAAAACACTCAAGTACCCAAAATTAGTCAAATACAAATGTAACAATTTAATTTTTATACAGTCATGGTATTAAAACCCAAGGGGAGTACAGGTTTATGTAATCATAACATGTACAATTCAACTGGCATTAAAGGGTTAGTTCACCCAAAAATGAAAATAATGTCATTAATTACTCATGTCGTTCCACACCTGTAAGACCTTCGATCATCTTTGGAACACAAATTAAAATATTTTTGATGAAATCCGATGGTTCAGTGAGGCCTCTATTGCCAGCAAGTTAATTTACACTTTCAATGCCTAGAAAGGTACTAAAGACAGTTCATGTGACTACAGTGGTTCAACCTTAATATTATAAAGTGATAAGAAAACACTGCTTCGAAGCTTTATGAATCTTTTGTTTCGAATCAGTGGTTCAGAGCACCAAAGTCACATGGTTTCAGCTGCTTGGCAGTTTGACACGCAATCCGAACCACTTATTCGAAACAAAAGATTCATAAAGCTTCAAAGCAGTGTTTTGAAATCAGCCATCACTAGATATTGTTGAAAAGTCATTATTTTATTTTTTTAGCGCACAAAAAGTGTTCTTGTCGGTTTATAATATTAAGGTAGAACCGCTATACTCACATGAACTGTTTTAAATATGTCTTTATTAGCTTTGTGGGCATCTGTCAATGGAGGCCTCACTGAGCCAAATCAAAAATTTCTTAATTTGTGTTCTGAAGATGAATGAAGGTCTTACAGGTGTAGAACGACATGAGTGTGAGTAATAAATGACAGAATTTGAATTTTTGAGTGAACTAACCCTTTAAAACTCCCCCTGACCTTAGTGTAGACAGGATTTCAGAACGTTTGGCTTTCAAACATTTACGCCATCATGTTGTAAGGGGATATAAATAGCGCATAGTTTCTGCGTTCAGGTGGAGTATGTCTCCACAGCGCCTCTCACTGCCGCTGAGGCGGGGACAGACGGAGCGAGGGGGGGAACGTGTGGTAATTGAAATGCGCGGCGTGCTGCCGGCTGTAGGAGGGAGATTTGTCAGCCCTTCTCTCTTCTGACAGCAGTTTAATCCGAGCGGGACGAAGCCGAGCCGAGTGGGAGTGGATTCATTTGTATGGTGCGGCGAAGGGGTGTCATGAGGAAATGGAGAATGCGCCATTGGACCCCATCAAACCCACAGACGGAAACAGGAAGCCGCGTATCTGTTTCAGCAGTTCTGTCTGGTCATTTTGTACAAAAGTTGTAAACATTGAGACACCTGTAGATTATTTGCCATTAATATAGGGCATTAAAAGAGTATAGGAAATAGTAGAAAGATCAAGAGCATCATATGACGATCATAGTTTTATGTAATGCGAATATGCACTAACTTGTATTATATGGCTATCAAAGGTGTTTTTTATCCACAAAATGGTTCAGTAACAGCATCTATCAGCTAATTTCCAAAGCTCACAAGCTAAACTTGTACCACGCAAGCTGCAATGATTGAGCATTCAAACTTGCTTCCAAACTTTAATTGCCTTAGAAGTGAAAGTCCTCCACTCATTGTGATTGAGAGGGCATAATGTGTGCTGCGAACAGCTGCGAACGCTGTCTGCCGAGCCTGTCAGACTCACCGCAGGATGCCACATCACACCCACAATCACGCCGACTGCACTGCATGCGTTCCGACAGTCATCCCTGATGATGCGAGCACTCGATATCAACCAAACATCGATTGCAGCGCCCCCGCACTTTCAACTCGGATTTGAATTCTCATGTCGGTTTCATATTTACTTCATTTGAGGCTCAGTCACTGGGCTGTGTGTTTTTATTTTGTCATTTGATCTGGCCACCCGTCCGTGATGCTGATACCTGATCAGCCCGTATGATGTAGCAACCTGCTCCCTGATCAGAGTGCATGATAACACTATTGATTTGTGCTGGGCGTCACTGGCTTATATGGGTGGCCGTATTTGGGTGTTTCTTCAACCTCAGGCACTTTAATGTAAGGGGTTGATATTTTTATTAAAACGTGTTCTTCATTTATATTTGCTATTTTCGAAAAAGGCTTTTTATGTATAGACCTAATTGTTGCATCCCTTGTCTTTTATTTTATAGTTTTTATATTATTAATTATTTTTAAAACTCTGATAATCTAAACAAAAGGGCTTTTCACACTTAAAATAGTTAACCCTGGGTCATTCTAAACCCCTGGTAAACGAAATCCTGGGTTATCTTTATTCACGTTTAACACTGCTCATACTATTCCCGGGGTTAACAGTTAATCCTGGGTATCCATAAGCTACCGTTTCACACTGCACATTCCTAAACCCCAGGATAAAGTGCTTATCTGCATATTTGTGATGTTAGTGTTACTGACTGGACAAACGCAGCACATGACCTGTTTACATGCTCATATTACACATTGCTGACTGTAATATCGAGGGTTTTTTTTTCTGAGTGAACTTTTCAGACTATAAAGGTAAAAATGGCAGTCTCTTCTTCACTCCAATTGTCGCGTTTTCCATCGCCGTTTGACATTTTTTCTATCATACACAGAAACGACTGTTTATACATTGCACATTTTTTCTATGACTGCCCAAAGCACGTGAATATAAGGCACGTGATTGGTTGTCGGTTGCTAAGCATTTAGTTGTAACATTCTAACACCGCATCGTTTCACACTGTACAAGTTTTGGCATCACAATGCGGAGTTAACACGGCAAAAGTGGTGCTAACAGGGTTTCATAACCCCAGGTACAAAGCAGTGCTAGCCCTGCATCTAAATTATAAGTGTGAAATAATTTGTTTACCCGGGGTAAACAATAACCCAGGGTTAAGCGCACAAACGATAACCCGGGTTAAGCGCAGTGGAAAAGCCCTAAAGAGTTAAATAAACCAGGGATTAAAGGGATAGTTCACCCAAAAATTTTAATTTTGTCATCATTTACTCAAGTTGTTCCAAACCTGTATTTCTATTTTAAAGAATGTTGGAGACCAGACAGTTGATGGTAACAATTGATTTCCATAGTAGGAAAAAAAATACTATGGAAGTCAATGGCTATCGTCAACTGTCTGGTTACCAACATTCTTTAAAATATCTTCTTTTTTATGTTCAACAGAAGAAAGAAACTCCCTTTAATATTTATTTAAAAAAAATGAAAAATATTTTTTAAAAATACAGATCCATTAGCTTCATTTCCACCCTACCCAACTATTTTACTCCAATAGTTGTTGGTGTACTTGGATTCCAAGATGACAAGTGTCAATGAAGAGTTTGAGATGAAATAAGAGACTTGTGATGTGTGTAGAAAACAAAGAAAAGGTAAATATCACTTGTGAGCAGAATATTTTTGTTTCTTATTTTCAAGCTGTAGTTTTGTCCAATTATGCAAAAAGTGTGAAAATATAATTGTGTGTATTAAGGATACATAAAATGCTAGCTATGAAATTAGCCTAGTAGCAAGCCAAAAGAGTCTGTTATTTTATTCCAAAAAAGGTTTAAACTTTCCCTCACCATAATTTCTATCACAGAATGCCATTAAACACAATATATATAATTTAAGATGTGGTGGAAATGTGACACTTTCAGGAAGAATAAAAAAGTAAAAAAAAAATAAATAAATAAAATAAACAAAAAAAAAAAAATTAAATAAACCAGTATGTTTTAAGAGAGTTTATTTCCCAAAAGTGCCTATAGTTGTAGAAACAACCAAATGCAATGCAGAACCTGCAGAAACATTTTTTTTTTTTGATGCTACAAAAGTGTGGTGTGTTCTACGCATTGGCACTCCCTTAGGGCAGTCTTGTCAATTCAGCTAATGGAATGTGTGCGCTAAAGCAATCAAAGCAAAAATTACATTCAGATCAAGAGGAAATCAATGGAGAGAGAGGGAGAGTCGCATACTGATCACTCAGCAGGACTGGAGATTACTTACAATGCTTTGGTTTCTTGGTCTGGATGAAGTCCAGAAGCGTTATGCTTTGTAATCTTAGGGACAGGGATCTGTACAGAAGCCATGAGGAGGTGATAATGGTGATATCCATTCATTTAGGTGACTTTCATTCAAGCCAAGATTAAAATGTAATGTAACATTGTATATTTCTTTTTCTCAGGATTGTTTGTGAGATGGATGCAACTCCTAAGGACAGTAAGCCTGGCCCAGTCCATTTGTGTGTTGGGGAGTGTAAACCGGAGCTCCAGACCCGCTCTTCTCAGCTCTATTCCTTTGTGGTAAGACCTTGAGCTCTGCTACATCTAAATAATGCAGTGAGATAGTGGTGAAACTGGCCATTGTTTTGGTTTTATTAAACTGGCCTTTAGTTGGTCCATTGAAGAGAACTCACAGGTCACATGATGTTATGCCTTTAGACAGGTGAACCTTGCTGAGATTGCTTTGTTCTCAGAAGCGATTCAGCGAAAATGTCAAATCAGAGGAAGTGACTCAGATCTTAACATACTGTACTTCAGCTGTTCAAACAGCTACGCTGTAGGAACAAAGACTTTCTTCTGCACAGATTCATGTGGCCTTACAAAAATCTATATCTCTCATTAGTCCTCCATTTGAACTAAATATGCTAGTTATATAATACTTAATATTTTTCCTCACAAAACTAAACACTGATTTGCAATAAATCTACATTTTTTTTAAAAACAGAATAAAAAATGAAATGTTAATATTGCCAAATACTGATTAAATGTGTTAAAAAAAATATTGCACTACACATAATTACTTTATTTCCTAAGTTCCTAAATTTTTACCACCAGTTTGAAAACTCCTTTGAAGAATACCATGGTACTATAATAGAACATGCCCTTAAAGTCTATTAGTACCCTGGTACTCTTTGCTACTTTATTTGTTAGTGCAAGAAAATCTGGAACAAAACCAGTATTATATTTGCATGTCATATTTATATATTTACATATTTGTAGTTTCTGTCTGTCTGTCCATGCAGTTGTCTAGGAAATCACTCCATTAATGTGTTTGTGTCTCTCCATGCAAATTTAGAGTCATTAAAAGCCATAAGGTCAATAAATTAACCTTTTTATGGCTTGCTTGGCATTTTTATCAGCTTGTTTTATTTGGTCGTTTTTAAAGTTGTTTTTTGTGCATTTTCAGTAGATTCTTAAATGATGTTGTGAATTAGTGGATAATAACATTATTTACACATGTATTTGCCAAGACATTAAAAGAAACGCGTGTTTATTGAACTAATGCACTCATCAAGCACAAAAGACTCTAGATAAGCTGTAAAAACTAGCTAATTTACAGATTGCTGCTGTGTGTGTCATTATTATTGGTAAAACAGCAGCCCTGCTTCCTCCGTTAAGAAGCGAAGCTCTCGTCAGCATAATAGAACTTGTTTTCGGTTATTAAAATATTGAGTGATTATGAACACGAAACACCACGGGGAGTGCACATTGAACATGGAGACAATAAAAGCCATTAAGCGAATCAAAGGAAGGATGGTTGCCATGTTGTCTCGTCGCAGAAAAGCACCTGTGGGAACTCCTGCGCACCTGTCTCAAACACCCAACCGCCGGCCTGGGGTTAATAGATAATCAACTCCAGCATTCACACGCACAATAAGGCAAACAATTATCCATACCACCACAATTAACAGCCTCTGCTAATTAGGGGAGTTGTTTATATTACAATATGCGCTTCAGCTACTTCCTGTATGTGTTTATGCATGTTGTTTGTGTGTGTGTGTGTGTGTGTGCGTCTTGTACGGCTTTGATATTGCAGTCAAATATAAAAGCAGCATGTTATCTCAAACGCTCCACCAAATGTTGTCGGACAACATGGAGTCCCCGAGCAGCCCACCAGTTGTAGAACAATGAGAAGCGAGAACGAAATTGGTGTTAATTCATTTTTTAGTCCATGCACGTGTGAAGTCGGCCACCAGCCATTTCATGTGCTTTCTTAAGACACAGAGCTGTCTGTTTCTGTGTTTCTCCATCTGCTATTTTCAGTCCCTGTGTACAATAAAGGAAGAGAACTGGGAACTAGAGAGTTTATGTACAACATTTTAAAAGCCTTTTATTTATCCTCAGACATGCTTTTCATGAGCTCTCATCACTCAGACAAGACTGGAAATGGCATTTCTTTGTAGCGTTCGCTCTTTATTTGTGAGCTGAGCAGAAGGCGAATGAGACTCATGAAGGACAGTTGTTATTTACAAACGTAGCTGTCTTTTGTGGAACAGCCACCCACATCTAGGCAGTTTCAGATTCAAAATATGATCGTCTTCAGCTGATTAAGAAAGATGGGCTGTGTCATTTGTTTCCCACTAGCGGCATTAAATATATTTATGTACCTATGTTTGTATGTACATACTGAGTGAGTGATTGAGTGAGTGAGTGAGTGACTGATTGAGTGATTGAGTGATTGATTGATTAAGAGTGAGTGAGAAAGTGAGTGATTGAGTGAGTGAGTGAGTGAGTGATTGATTGATTGAGTGAGTGAGTGATTGATTGATTGATTGATTGAGTGATTGATTGAGTGAGTGAGTGATTGATTAATTGATTGAATGAGTGATTGATTAAGTGAGTGAGTGAGTGAGTGAATGAGTAATTGAGAGAGCGAGTGAGTGAGCGAGTGAGTGAGTGAGTGAATGATTGAGTGATTGAGTGAGTGATTGAGTGATTGGTTGTTTGATTGAATGAGTGATTGAGTGAGTGATTGATTGAGTGAGTGAGTGAGTGAGTGAGTGAGTGAGTGATTGATTAATTGATTGATTGAATGAGTGATTGATTAAGTGAGTGAGTGAGTGAGTGAATGAGTGATTGAGAGAGCGAGTGAGTGAGCGAGTGAGTGAGTGAGTGAATGATTGAGTGATTGAGTGAGTGATTGAGTGAGTGATTGAATGAGTGATTGAGCAAGTGAGTGATTGATTGATTGATTGATTGATTGATTGAATGAGTGATTGATTGATTGATTGATTGATTGATTGAATGAGTGATTGAGTGAGTGATTGATTTGATTGATTGAATGAGTGATTGAGTGAGTGAGTGAGTGATTGATTAATTGATTGATTGAATGAGTGATTGGTTAAGTGAGTGAGTGAGTGAATGAGTGATTGAGAGAGCGAGTGAGTGAGTGAATGATTGAGTGATTGAGTGAGTGAGTGAGTGATTGATTGTTTGATTGAGTGAGTGATTGAGTGAGTGATTGATTGTTTGATTGAATGAGTGATTGAGCGAGTGATTGAGTGAGTAAGTGAGTGATTGAGTGAGTGAGTGATTGATTGATTGAATGAGTGATTGAGCGAGTGATTGAGTGAGTGAGTGATTGACTGAGCGAGTGATTGATTGAATGAGTGATTGAGCGAGTGATTGAGT
Organism: Megalobrama amblycephala; assembly: GCF_018812025.1. Taxonomy (NCBI): domain Eukaryota; kingdom Metazoa; phylum Chordata; class Actinopteri; order Cypriniformes; family Xenocyprididae; genus Megalobrama; species Megalobrama amblycephala. The sequence goes on along the minus strand of NC_063067.1, from coordinate 11,565,645 downwards.
GAGTGAGTGAGTGAGTGAGTGATTGATTTGATTGATTGAGTGAGTGATTGATTGAATGAGTGATTGAGTGAGTGATTGATTAATTGATTGAATGAGTGATTGAGTGAGTGAGTGATTGATTAATTGATTGAATGAGTGAGCGAGCGAGTGAGTGAGTGAGTGAATGATTGAGTGATTGAGTGAGTGATTGAGTGAGTGATTGATTGTTTGAGTGAGTGAGTGAGTGAGTGATTGATTGTTTGATTGAATGAGTGATTGAGCGAGTGATTGAGTGAGTAAGTGAGTGATTGAGTGAGTGATTGATTGTTTGATTGAATGAGTGATTGAGCGAGTGATTGAGTGAGTGAGTGATTGAGTGAGTGAGTGAGTGATTGATTGAATGAGTGATTGAGGGAGTGATTGAGTGAGTGATTGATTTGATTGATTGATTGATTGAGTGAGTGAGTGATTGATTGAATGAGTGATTGAGTGAGTGATTGATTAATTGATTGAATGAGTGATTGAGTGAGTGATTGATTAATTGATTGAATGAGTGATTGAGTGAGTGATTGATTGTTTGATTGAATGAGTGATTGAGTGAGTGAATGAGTGAGTGATTGATTGAGTGAGTGATTGATTGAATGAGTGATTGAGTGAGTGATTGATTAATTGATTGAATGAGTGATTGAGTGAGTGATTGATTAATTGATTGAATGAGTGATTGAGTGAGTGATTGATTGTTTGATTGAATGAGTGATTGAGTGAGTGAATGAGTGAGTGATTGATTGAGTGAGTGATTGATTGAATGAGTGATTGAGTGATTGATTGAGAGTGATTGAGTGAGTGAGTGAAAAATAAAGCAATTATTTGATCAAGTATTAATTTATCAAAAGTGACTGACAGTAAAGACTTAAATTTTTACAAAAAAAAATCTATTTTAAATAAATACTATTCTTTTAAATGTTCTATTCATTAAAGAATCCTGAAATCATGGTCTCCACAAAAACATTAAGCAGCACAACTGTTTTCAACATTTATAATAATAGAAAACATTTAATAGTAAGAATATTTTTGCCATCACAGGAATAAATTGCATTTTAAAATATATTTAAATTGAAAACATTTATTTTAAATTGCAATATTATTTCACCCCACCCCAAACGTTTCCATGGTTGTGTATGTATATGTAAATAAAATAAAATAAAAAGGTTACACTTTATTTTAAGGTGCCCTTGTTACAGTATAATTATACATATAAGTACAGAGTAATAACAAAATGTACTTACTATATAATTATGGTTAGGATTAGGTTTGGTTTAGGGTCAGTTGCTTATAATTATGCATAAATTACAGTTATTACTATAGTAAGTACATGGAAGATGTGTAGCAGGGACACTGTAAAATAAAGTTACCAAAATAAATTAATAACAAAATGTAAACAGTTATACGCTGCAGCTTTATCTTGAAGTAAAGCCTACTTTATCTCTTGCTTGTTTTCTTGTTTCTTACCTGTCTTCTCTTTCTGTCTTTCCAGATGCCATCAGTCACAGGTTTGTCCCCCAGTCGAGGTCCAGAGTCTGGAGGAACTAAAGTGACCATAATGGGGGAAAACCTGGGGGCGGGCAGCAGTGTCACTGTGCTTTTTGGGAACCAGACCTGCGAGTTTTACGAGTAAGATTTTTTTTATTATTATTTTTATATTTTTTTTAGTTTCCTGTTGTCCCTAGCATTGTGTGTGTGTGTGTGTGTGTGTGTTTGTTTGTGTGTGTGTGTGTGTGTGTGTGTGTGTGTGTGTGTGTGTGTGTGTGTGTCTATATATATATATATATATATATATATATATATATATATATATATATATATATATATTAGGGCTGGGTAAAACATATTGATTTCTTGATTTTAATCGATTCTCATTTTTATGAACTGATATCGATTCTTAAATCCCAAGAATCGATTAGTCTAGTCTGTTTTCAGTTGATGAATGAACAGAATATGTAGCGCCTCTCATTCAATAAATCGCAATAATCTTTGTGCTTTGTTACTTCTTATATGAAGCAAAGTGTCAGATTTCAAATGATGTTATGAGATTCAAAAAATAAATACTCGTGCAATCGCTCAATCAGTGTTTCAACCTCGGAAAGACGTCAATAAAACAGCTTGTAAACAATGTCATGTAACGTCACATTTACCTCAGAAAAACATATTCAGTGACCATAAACTCATTAGTCAGCCAGAAAAGAAACATTCTGATAAATATAGCTATGCACCATTACATATTCATTAAGATTTTTAATGTTCTTCAATATTTAATGCATGTTTGAATAAATCAATTATGACAGCCGCGATTTAAATGTTTATATTTCAAAAAAACGAATTGAAGTAGAAATATGATTATGTAATTCTAAATTTTATTTATAATAAAATCATCATTGAGTGTAATTTAAGTGTTTGTATATAAATAAGTTAATTTAACCTTCAATATTATTATAGTAATACCAACTGTGTAGTTTACAGCATTGGTTGAGAGATTTTTTCCTCTTGAAAATTTGCCATGTACTGTAACTGAAATACTACATCCAAAATAATCGATATCGAATCAAATCAAAATCGTAATCGAATCAAATCGAAAGCATGTGAATAGTAATCAAATCGAATTGTGAAAATTGTGTCAATACCCAGTCCTAATATATATATATATATATACACATGTGAGAAGAGGTGAAGAGGTCTGAACATGGAGTTGTTGCATATCTTAACTTTCTGTAAACTTTTTGCATCCTTTAGAGAGTGTTTCAGATGACTTCCTGCTTAAACTTCCTTCAATTAAATGCTTAAAGTTCCTCTAGATTTACAATTTTTCATCTCTCTTTCCTCTTCCTCTTGTTCTAATTTTGCTAACATACTTCTGTATGTAAATATCGTACCCCCTGCCAGACTTCTTCCTATATCTCCTCCTCTTCCTCTCACTCCAGGATCTCAATTTAAAGATGAGGCTGATTGTAGTGCTTTAAGATGCAAGAGAGCGACTACTTTAATGCGATAGCGGCTAATTGCAGATTTCTATTTTCCTCTGTGTTCCTGTGGAAGGATGACGCGTTCCTGATCGCATGCGAGTGTGTGCGAGCCTGCGAGGGTGCCATAAGTAATAGCTTAACATTCTCTAATATGCTGCAGAGAATGACTAATGCTCACTTTGCACAGGTAGCACTTTCAGTGAGAGCTGTAAGAAAAGACATCAATTGAAAAAGAGCAGAGAACCGCCCACTTGCACCATTCATATATAGTGTGTCTGAACAATAAGTCTAGCCATCTGTTATTAAAGGGATAGTTCACCCAAATTCATACAGGTTTGTAATAACTTGAGTGTGAGAAAATGATGACAGAATTTAAATGTTTGGGTGAACTATCCCTTTAAGTAAAGACTTTGTGTTGTTGTTAGTCTCTTGTCAGAATCTGACTTGTTTGTATTTTCTTGCCCACAGAAGAACTATGACGGAGATTGTGTGTTACTCCGCCCCTTCTCTGACGGGAGTGGGGTCGGTTCCAATCAACGTGAGTGTTGATCGTGCCCAGGTCCAAGGGAGCCTGAATTTTGAGTATATAGACGACCCCACCGTTCAACGCATTGAACCAGAATGGAGCATTGCCAGGTAATAGTACATAAATGATGCATTGTTTTAGTATTGGATTATTCAAGTCAGATAGTGTGGCCTTCAATCACTGTTAGCAAACACTTTTGACTTTTTGAGGCTGATGATTCTAAGACAATTTGAATGGATGTCAGACACATTCCTGAAAGAAATTGATCTGATTCACTGAATGCAGTTCTGCAGCTGTGTGGTGTTATTCATAAAAATGAATAAATGGCTGACTTGCATTCAGATAGATCATTCAAAACTTTAAAACTTTTAAGACCACATATACTGTATGTTGTTTGATTATATACGTGCAAGTATATAATGACAGTCTCTTTGATAGTTATAATAGCATGTTTTATTTGCTATCATTTAACCATAAAGATCTTAATGTAATGTTTATGTAAATGAACTCTATGTAATTAACATTATGATGAGTGGGGCGAGGCTGAGAACGATGTCGGTGATGTGATTGTTAATGAGAGACACCTGTGCACCACACTGGCCTTGCTCCGCTTCCAAGGCTCTTGGCCCCGCCCCACTTGCTACAAAAATTTGAATTTCTACTAACTTAAAGGAATAGTTCACCCAAAAATGAAAAATTGATGTTTATCTGCTTACCCCCAGCACATCCAAGATGTAGGTGACTTTGTTTCTTCAGTAAAACACAAATGATGATTTCTAACTCCAACCGTTGCCGTCTGTCAGTCAAATAATGGGAGTGAATGGGAACTCGATCAATAAGAGTTGAAAAAACATGCACAGACAAATCCAAATTAAACCCTGCAGCTCGTGACGACACATTGATGTCCTAAGACATGAAACGATTGGTTTGTGTGAGAAACCAAACAGTATTTATATCATTTTTTACCTCTAAAACACCACTATGTCCAACTGCGTTCAGCACTCGGTTAGTGAGGTCTGATCGCGATCTGACAACGGCAGTGATGTCTAGCACTCATTGAAGTATAAGCGCGAGACATCACTGCTGTTGTCAGAGCGCGATCAGATTAATTAATCAGTTGTGGAAAAATTCACTAAACAATACAAATGGAGTCTTCAAGCAGTGAGGATGATTTTGTTTTCCTCTAAAAAGAAAGAGGAAATATTGGGTCCATTCAATCCTGAGATCGCATAGAGAGGAAGGAGGGTTCCACCTCCTTATCAAGGAGCTCCGGGATTATCCCAAGCGCTTCAAAGTTTACTTCAGGATGTCAGTGGCTCAGATTGATGCTTTGCTAGCGATACTGGAGCATCATATTAAAAAGACGACCAGTGTGTAAACATGATTGACGCAACCTGAGATCATATTTATTTTTTAACGAGCGAAAATTTCGGACGAAAATTTCGGATTCAGTGTGCAAAGATCTTTTTGTCTTATGTAACTTTATTACTTTGAGTTTGATGAACTTAAATCATTTACAGCAATCAGTTTCCTCAAACCATTTAAGTAACGATATAGTTGTTAAGACTTAGTTAGATTTGTTACCTGAATACAAACTGAATGAATAAAATAAACTTAAGTTTATTAAGTTTAAGTTGAGTTTACTCTAATGATTAACTAAACCAACACTAAAATATAAGTGAATTTAACTCAATGTATATGAGTTTACAGTACTCATACTTATTCGTTTTAAAACTTAAATGGTTTACGCCAAACGGTTTCCTCAAATGGTTTGAGTTACCGTAACTTATCGGGTTTTACAGTGTACAGAGCCTCAATATATTCATACCAAAGTGCTGCACATGATTATATACATTAGCATAAATAAGACAGAAATAGAATGTGCTGAGAAGAATTACATAAGCGATGCTGAGATACAGGTTTACTACAAGCTGGAGTTAGACATAAGTATATAGAATCATGCCCACCAGTAGGAACATTGTATTACTCAAGGTTTCTCTTTCATGGCTCAGGAGACTTAAAGGGGTAGTTCAGCCAAAAATGTCCTCCTTTACTCACCCTCATGATGTTCCATATTACTGTCTAGGAGAATCAATTGAGATATTGAATGGATCTCATATGTGATTTTCCTGTGGGTGAGTGTCCCATGCCATGGAATCAGTAGATGGGGTCACAATGTTGTAGCTGTTGTACCAGAGCGTTGCCCACACTGAACAGAACAGCATACGAGCGGTGCCTGGCTAATGAAGTGCTCAAGAGTAAACAACTGAAACACCTAGAGCTAGAGCTCCTCACCCATTCCACTCCCAGCTCTTTTGTTGTGCTTTATCAAGCCGTGGACATTCCCAGAATGCTAAGCAGGATCACCGCTGCTCCTGTTCCTTTAGTGTTTTCAAAGACACGTCTAGTATGTTTGATTAAATCTACTGAAGCCGGTTAAAAGCATCTTTAATCAGAACCTTCTCAAAAGCTTATTATCTTCTAAGCGCCACATCACAAAGAAATAAGTTTTGATTCAAATGGAGATGAGTTAACTGTTCGGCAAAGTTTTTACATTCACCCCATTCACATTCACTACTTCTATGTGTTTTTCAGCGGACACACACCTCTGGTGGTGACCGGGACGAACTTGGATGTCATACAGGAGCCGAGGATTCGGATCAAGTACGGCGGGCGGGAATCCGTAAACGTGAGTAGCTTCGTTTGCTTTATCGCTGGTTCCTCAATTATCCACCCTCACTTTTTAAATGACCTTAGTTACCTGAGCTCAGGAGCTTGTGGGAGAATGGCTCTCTCTTGTGAGCTGATATCTCACTAGGGCCGACGCGATGAAACCAAATCGCATCAGTTCGACCTCTGAGATGCGTGACCTTGGGAAGTGGGATGCTTTGTCTGCAGGTTTGAGTTAATTATCAGTGACTTTCAGTAGAGAGAGGATCACACAATCTGCGCGCTGCCTTTTTTGTGATGCATTAGACTAATTTTTGTCTTTTCTGTTGACCCACGGAGGCGAGATCCGTCGTGACTCACTGCCACAGCTCCAGAAATCTCATATATCTCCTACCCACAAGCCTCTGCGTGACCTCTTTTTCAAGCTGTGTATCTGTAATTTCGACTAAGTACCCTGCTGAATTATTCAGTCTCCGCAAAGTGGTGTGGATGAGGCATTTAATTTGAGCATTTTACTCTGCTCATACCACCTTTGCCATACTGGATTTTGTTGGGCATTATTTGTAGAATCCTGCATAAAACCAGCTTCATCCAATATATAGCAGTATAGGTGGAAAGTGGCCAGTTAAAGAGGGTTGTATTGGTTAATGGTCTTCAAAGGAAGATGAACTGCAGACACATTGGCTTGGTCAGCATAAAGATATCCCAAAAATAATAAGGTCCAAGGGCTGAGGAGTTGGTACACATTCAATTTGCTCGTCACTGCAGGGGGTCCAATTTTAATTAACATAATAGGATTTTTAGGTCTGGTCAGACAGGAGGATGGGATAGCTAGTGGCATCTCATATCTTCTATTGTATTATAATACTTTGGTTCGATTTTTTTTTTTTTTTTTTTAAGTATGCAGTACTGTATGTTAGATTAACAATTATATACATGTATATAGTATATGTATACAGGGCCTAAAAGTAGGCTAATACTCGCCAAGAGCCAAATGCGAATAAGTATATGAAACTGTGTCACCCGACATTTGGCTGGTAACATTTTTATTAATTCTATCAACGCATGAATGCGAACAAACGTGAACCACCCTCGGGACAGTTGACAGACCAGTGCTGCATTGTTATGAAACTTTAAGCCTTGACAATTTCACAAATATTCAAGATGTGAAAGGTAGCTCATTTCTTTACTCGCACGCTGTGTGGGAAGCATCCGAAGCGTGCACACAGAAAGCTGCGTCTCAGACATCGAGCGAATAATAAACTGAGCTCTCTTTCACATCTTCTTCCACTTGAATGGACAAATTCACACAAAATTGTTTCAAAAAATAGTCTTAAGTGAATGTAAACAGTTGAGAAAGTAAACGCATATGTACAGTATCAGTATATTACATCTGTGCATTCGCTCTTATGGTGACAGCAGCCTAATATTTCTGCTGCTGTTTGTGTTTTAAATTTTAATTAAACGACAAAGAAAAATGCTCACTCAATGCTCTTGACTGAATAACTTTTGTAACTTTAATAAGGATTAATTAATAAGGATGTTTAATTTATACAGTGAAGACTATGCATTATATACATTTGCTTACTTTATTAAATTCCTGTACCTGAAAACTACTGTCAGACCTACCTGAAAAACCTAAAAAGCACTGTTTATTTCATTTGTATCTTTGTTATATTGTATTTATTTGTGCTTTTGCTTGTAATTTATTTGTTCTTATTTTATTGACTGTTTACTTGTCCTTATTAATTACATTAGTTAGGCTAATAGTTTTAGCTGTCGAAATTGGAATATAGAGAATTATGAATTTTCACTGGTATCTAAAATTTTGGTTTCTTTACTGCCTGTTTTTGCAAAAACTGTTTCATGTCCAGTAAAAGATATTTATGGCCGGTACATTTTCTTAAGTCACCAGCCATTGGCAGGTGTGGCAAAAACTTAGTTTTAGTGTGGAAAATGCTTAGTTTGCTGGTGCCAAAAACAGAATGTATGATAGAACACAATGTACCGTTTGCATGAGCAATATGATGATATGTAAAACGCATCTTGTCAAGTGTGGAAGTGTTCAGAACAGCAATAATCACACATTATCTCTTACTTCACTGAGGTGAAAGCAAAACTGCTATAGCCGTCCTTCCTCTGTTCCGACACCACAACTGCACTTCAGTCCTCAGCTGTACAGATGTACCCATGTGCGGGTAGTTCTCCTGAAAGTCACTTTTAGTAAAAGAGACACCGGCTACGCAATGAGGAGTGACAGAAGCCCTGCGTTTCACCACGCTTCACAGACCCCAGAGCTCTTAGAGTTCTTAAAGGGACTCCTGAAATATGTTGTGTGGGCGCTGTTTGATGTGTCAGGTGCTAGTGCTGTCTCTTCCTTTCTTTCTTTCTTTCTTTCTCTTTCTTACTCTTTACAACAGACCAAGAAAAAGAGAGGTAGACAGAGAAAGGTTCGCTTCCTTCTTTCAGGCATCATCACCAAAGAGGCTTTGATTCCCTGCATTTTTATTAACCGTCGAGGTTGCGATTATGTATTTCTTCATCCCTCCTTTGCCTCAGTATTTTTGGAGAGGGAGATGGGGAACAAAACAGCCGCGGAGCCTGGCAATCAAAGCCGAGCGCTGTCAAGACAGCCTTCAAACTGTCATCTGCCTCCTCCCCAAATTGCTTCTCTTCCTCCTCTCCTCCCCTCCCGTTACCTGGCGGGGTTCTCAGAAAGCGAGCGAACGGCAGACAATTGCCTTTGTGCATCCTGCTGTACCTGTCACCAACCCGCAATTGAGACATTAATCATTTTCCTGATTATAGCTAAAAGATTAGTTTTTCTACCTTTGTCTTCTCTCGAGGAGGAGAAGAAGAAGAAAAAAAAATCGCTTGACACATGCGGCAGCGAAGAGATTCGGTAATGAAGTCTGGAGACGGATTCCTAAAGCGTTGCACGCCACTATCTGAGCCGATCACAAAGGCACTTCAGTTTTTTCTTCTAAAACGAAGCGATCAGACGCTCCCACCAATCAGTGTCAAAGACCTCCCCAGATACCTCGGATAAGAGCGCGCTCGCAAAAAACCAACATGAAGAACATGAACTATGGATGATAAAAGCATCTTAGCATTTAACAGAGCCACGGGCGTTTGTCTACAATCGTGCAGATGCTTATAGTTGTTCTACATTCACCCTAATTTCCATCCGTCTCATTTTTTTGCCCTTATATAGTTATATGCGCACGTACTTAAAACAACAAAGGGCATAAATCAGAGCTAATGGGCAACTCTTCTCAGTCATTACCATAAAACTTTCTATTCTCCTGTGTCAGTTTGTTGTGGAAGGTTCAGAAGAAGATATCATGCTTTTCATAGTGTAGTGTGTTTCAATCGAGCAGGTTAATGTTTAAAGGATTCTTAAAAAAAAAAAAAATAAATAAATTAAAAAAAAAAAAAAATATATATATATATATATATATATATATATATATATATATATATATATAAAATTCATTTTGAAGATTTATTAAGTGCTAAACAATGAGATTGTGGTTTTTATAATCAATTAACACTGTTTTTGTCATTTTTTACAAAAAAATGGACAAAATTTGTCACCAAAAAAGTCTTTCAGTTTAACCAAAATTTCGGATTTAGCAAATGACACTTTTGGTTATACTGAATAACAATATTTTCAAACAATGCTAACAGGCTGATATCTAGCTAGCTAGTTAGCTTACTATCTAGCTACCAAAGGGACAATCAAACATTTTATATTTAGTACAAAATATTTCAACATTTTTCATGTTTTATTGCGGTTGTACAGAATGACCTGATGTTTCGGGCCATGCGTATGAGCAAGTGAAAACAGGTATTTTAAATAGTTAAGAGAGTTAGTTACTTTGCTTTATGAACATGTGGTCCTTTGCAGGTGTCTGAATTATGTCACATCCTGTCACATGATACTGACTGTATGACTTGATCCAAAATGGTCCCTTTATATTGGTTACTCCGAATGACATCAATGAAATTCATTTTTCTGGACATTCTTTCTCATAACAAAGCAACGACTTCTACACATAATTTTAATATCATTTTGCACTATGTTGATATGTGATGTTTTGTAATCATGCCAGAATAAAAAATATATAAATTTATTACATTTTAAGATATTTTAATCACAAATGAAATGGCTGTATTGGCCTTTGGACGGTTGAACCGAATGGCCTTTGGACACTTCAAAATCTTTAAAATACCTTTATATGTGCAAAATATAATTAAAACATTTTGGATTCAACAAAAGAGATCTAGTTGTACTACCTTACATACTTTGGATGTCATATCTTTGTTTTTTATTATTATTAAGGTATATATAGATATATAGAGATATATATTTATATAGATATTGATTCTTTTTTGTGTTCCACAGAGGAAAAGAAACTCGCACAGGTTTGGAACAACATCAGGATGAGTAAATGATGACAGACTTTCCATTTTTGGCTGAACCATCCCTTTTAGGCATTAGTACTGTTTTCACTGACCCGAGTAACTCGAGACAGATTTTAGCCAGTCTCTATGCAACTCTTTGTCCTAGAGACAGAGAGATGAGCGGAGAGAGATGCTTGGATTCATTAGTTTAGGCGGGTAGGACTGTGCTTTGTGCTGAGTCATGTGTCAGTTCATGGAAGAACCTGAATCCAATTATTTCAGAGAGACAGAAAAGGATCCCAATTATTTCCACAGCCAAATACCTGCAGCTACTGCAGCCTGGTCATTGAAGGACAGGAGAGGAACTCAGATGTTATTAGTCTGGTGCAGCCCCTGCAGTACAGCTAAAAACACATTTGCTTTTGACCCACTCGGTATCTGCATTTCCTTCTGCTTATAACAAGTGTTATTTAAAATACAATTAAAAGCTGCTAATTAAATCCAGCCATGTGGAAAGCTACATTTTTTTTCCTCTACTGTTGGAAAACTGGTAGCTTGATGTGGGCGGAAGTGAAGAAACAAACTGGTACAGCAAGACAAAATGTGACAACAGCCAGTGTGTGTCCAGCCAGTTTGAAACAGATGGTGTGCAGAGGCTGCGCTAGGCTCTTCCCGGCCGTGCCAAGCTGGTAGTGGCCACAGCATCTGTCCCTGACATGGCACTGCCACGGAAGGACAGAGAAACACACACGCGATTCAATCGCATTAGACCCTTATCTTGTCCTGCTTAGCTGGGCAGCAGCGTTGTGTGCCATTCAGAATGGCTTTTCAATTCAATAACACAAAGGTTGCAGGTTTGATGTTTAGTAGGAGTGGTCCATGAGCTGGGGAACTGCTGGAACTGTCCTCCGCTGTCATCACTGGAGTTAGTAATAATTTAGCACTCACTTTAATCCTGAGTGAGTAACAGTACACTTACTACAGCGACAATATCCCTGAAGCAATCCGGTTTAAGTGTTTTGCTCAAGGGCACAATGATGATAGTTCATGGATCTTGTGGGGCTCAAACCTGCAACCTTCAACCACATCATCCCATATATATACAAAAGTTCAAATATTTGAGGTCGGTAAGATTTTATGTTTTTGAAAGAAGTCTTGTATGCCCAGCAAGGCTGGATTTATTTGATTAAAAATAGTCAAAACAGTAATTTTGTGAAATATTATTGCCATTTGAAAAAAAAAATCTCTTCTATTTGGATAAGGCCCGATCACCAATGGACTCTATTGGAATTGCTCAATTTCTTACTATTCTTCTCTGAAATGATTTTCATTTTTGAGGGCCTAAACATGCTCAAAACCTCACAAAACTTTGCACATGTGTCAGAATTGGCAAAAATTTAGATCTGATAAGGTTTCAGAATTAGGTGTGGCAAAATGGCTCGATAGTGCCACTGCCACCTATAAAATTCAACAAAGCACCCCTCGTGCTACATTTCACTAGCCTGGATGCCAGCCGAACTTAGCCCCGCCCACAACATTTTGAGGTCGGGGAGTTCGGTCTGGACTCGATCCGTAGAGGAGTAATTATGCCCGAACAGAAACTGTTCGGACCAATCACATTGTCAGCTCGATGATTGACAGATTATCACCAGAAACGTAATCATCCACGTCATCAAAGAGCGCTTGGGGAGTTTGATTGATAAGCGATCTAACCAATCAGAACGCCGCATCCGCCATTTTGTCCGACAAAGCAGTCAGGAGTTAGAAGATTAACCTCGGTGGAGTTAAACTTGAAAAATTGTGCATATTGACGTCTTTCCGCGTTTGAAACAACATTCATTCTCATGTTCATTCATGTTTATTTGATGCTATAAATGGACTATTAGGAAGAGATGATCGGTTCACGTGCCTCTTGAGCTGAGGCGCTACAGCAATCTGTCACGATCATGGTCACAACCCATTAAAGAGCCACAAAACGGTTTTTATTGTTTGAATTTTTTTAATAACTACACAGTTTGAAAGCTAGGACTTTGTTTAATATCATAAGTAACCTGCGCTGTCTCGTCTGTCGATGTGTTGTCAGTTTCCTCTTTGCTCCGCGATGTATTTTCCACTCTGTGTGGCGTGACAGCGCCACGGCTTGTCGGACAAAGCAACAGTAACTAAGGGGGGCGGGTCTTTGCGAAGGGTCAATTAGTTTACAACAATGATGGCTGTTGAAGAACTGAGATGTAGATTCCGCCATCGCGTCCGTTATAGAAGATATCGACAGCGCATTAATTTTAAAAAAGAAACAGAGGACCGCGATCAAGGCATTTGTCGATGGGAAAGATGTCTTTGCCGTCCTTCCTACGGGATTCGGCAAAAGTTTGATTTATCAGCTGGCCCCGATGGTCGCTAAGAAGAGTTCTGTTGACAACTATGCGTCGCTCAACATACGTCACTTACTCTGTAGCTCTGATTGGTTGTAGGTCTATCCAATTGAGGTCTTTCCTGGATCGGTTTAAATACGCCCCCATAATCAAAGCCCAATGGAGCAGTATCAGACTCATATTCGAACTAGAATTGAGTATGACCACGTCAGGCTAACATATCACATACAGGTATGACATTCAGTAGACACATGTAAAAGCCCAATACCTACAATAAAAGTCTCCTGGATCAAAATCTGAAAACCAACAGGAAGTCAGATATTTTGAATTTTCTTTGCAAAATTTGTGCAGTTTTTGCCATTTCCAGACATTGTACTTTAACGAACTCCCCTTAGTCCCCTTTTAATCAGATCAACATCATATATGGTCAGTCTAATCCTACGTTTCCGTAACAACATCGAAAGCTCAGTAGAACAGCTGATCATAGCTGTACAGGGCGGGGTTTCATTTCTCATCTCCATAAATATATCTAGTAGTAGAGCTAATGCAAAGGCTACAAATCAATTAGTCCTTTGCTAATACTTCCTCTTCATCGTGGAGAGTGCAGTTCATGGTTGCATAGCAACGACAGATGCCACGGGAGCGCAAGCACTTGTGGATAGGAGGAGAAAGCCGCGATGCCGCACTTTCCACACGTTTGACTGTTCACTGTTTTAAAAAGGCCACCGGGTCGCTGTGGCACCCGGGTGCGAGGGCCCTTTCAACTTGCTGATTTGGTGCTCAAGAAACATTTCTTATTATTATCAATGTTGAAAACAGTTGTTCTGCTTAATATTATTGTGATATCATGATACATTATTTTCAGGATTCTTTGATAAATAAAAAAGGTCAAAAGAACAGCATTTATTTGAAATGCAAATATTTTACTGCCACTTTTGATCACTATAATGCATCCTTACTGAATAAAAGTATTAATTTCTTTGAAGAAAATCTTACTGAACACAAACTTATGAATATATTCAAAATATAAATTTAGCAATTTTCTCACAATATTTAATGTTAGTTTTGTCTTATTATTTAAAGTCTTATTAATGTTTGTCATAAAAAGTCATTTTTCTATATTCAGTGACTGATTGTAGTTCCTCCTGCTTTTTAGCTCAGCTAAGAATCGTTTTTTTCAACAATTTGACTAGATCTGCATTTCCACCGCGCCCTCTCAGTTACCTGACGTGTGGTGCTGTGGAGTGTGTAATGGGATTACAGGTTTTGATGACAGTGTGACTTTAGAGTTATAGAATCCCATTCATTTTTAACCAGATCCAGCCCCTCTGAGCTGCAAGAGAGCTTCTGTTATCATGCAAACACGGTGCGTAATGCGAAGTGCCTACAGAAGAGACCCGAGCTCACGGAGGCGACGTCAAATGTTGTTCAAACCTACACGCTGTTCAGTCAGCTGACATGAAAGTCATAATTTTGGAAGCGTGTTTTCTTTTTAAGTTTTCCTGACTTTAAGTAAGCATACTAAGTCAGTCCTGCTTGATATTTTGATGTATTTGAGGAAAACCAGAACCAGAAGGTTGCAGGTTCGAGCCCTGGTTCGAGTTTTTGAAGGATAATTCAATGTGAAGTACTCTTTCAGAGGGTCAAAACCTCCACAAATCCTCATGTTCAAAAACAGAGGCTGTATTTTTCTTTTTGTGTGTGTGTGTGTGCCTTATTTTTTTCTCAGACTGTAAGTTCATTCCGAGAATTCGGCCTTGAAGACGAAAACCTCAAGAGTGTTTACTAGTAATGGCACTGACCTAGAGAGCAAGCAAAAGCCAATACCAGTTAATCACTGACAAGAAAACCATCTCGATCTCAAAATGGACAAATATCACTTATTATACACTCCTCGAGGGCTGAGTGGAGAGGAAGAGCAAAGGAATGAGGAACCAAAAGCTATGGAATGAGATGCACCCTCAATCTCACGAAAATCAAGTTTGTGTGGTCAAAATGAGTTACTATCGATTGCAGCTCTGGCTGCGAGGAGGCGAGATGCGAGTAGGAGGTGTGGTGCTCGCCGGTCCTGCCGTGCTTTGAAGATATTTAGCTCTAATTAAGTTTCTCCCCTGAGAGTCGGGGAGAAGAAAGAAATGAGATGAAAACCTCCCGGCACAGTCAGAGTTTCACAGCAATCAATTTTGTTGTTCGAGCGTCAGTGCTACTCCGAGGAAACGGCTCGGTGCCTGTGCACGTAGACGTGAGTGCGTCCGTCAAGTGTGACTGCTGATGTTTATGCAGTACGGATCACAGTTGTTGCATATTTGAGGTATGAGAGTGCTACAGCTTGCGTCATTTCAGCTCAGCAATGTAATCACATTGGATCTGAGGCGTAACGGTTAGGGATACATTAGCTTGTGTTGCAAGTTCCAAACTCATGAAATGTCAAACTTCTGACAAAAAATGTTCCCCAGAATAATGTTTGCAGAACATTATAAATTAAAAAAAAGACAGAAAATTAAGCCTTTTTAAGGACTTTTTTTTGTATTATTTAAATGTTTTCATCCAATAAATGACACTTCCCTCCAAGTTTTTATTACTTTGTTATTATTATTAATTGTGCTCATTTTAGTTGCTCATTATATTCTCTTTATTGTAGTGCAGTATTTTTTAAACTTGTTTTTGTTTTTTTTTTGTTTTTAAATAACAGCATAAATTATTGTTAATTAGAGACAAATACCACTATGATGTATTTTGCAATTTTAATAACAATGGGAAAATTGTCATGAAAATAATATCACAATGCAACAAATCCAAATGGTCTTAAAATATACTTCTTTTTATTTATGCAAAAATATGAAAACTTTTTTTTTTTTTTTAAGCAACCCGGACTAGTAGATATGCCAGTTCATTTTTGTCATGAAATACACTCACAGTAATGTGTAATGTGGCGAGATTCGATCTGAAGAGTGTAATTTACACTTTTAATGTTTTCTCTGTGAGTTTGTTTCTGATTTCTGAGTTTAAAAGGTAGTCTTTTCCTTTGTTCTCCAGCTCCGTTGTTGTCTAACAAAAGGAAATGCATCTGCAGTCTTTTCAGTTCAGTAAAACACTTGAAAACAGATGGTATCAAAGGGATCTTAATGGGAAAGAACTGAAGTGAGATGAAACAATGAATAACAATTACTCTCGAAAACTGGTGATGAAAATAAAGCATATTTCTCTCTGTCTCTCTCTCATTTCCAGGTGTGTAAGGTTCTGAACACCACGACTATGAGCTGTTTTGCTCCCTCACTGACAGCCGAGTACAGGCCGGGTTTGGACTCAGTCAAGCATGCAGACGAGTTTGGTTTCATCTTCAATAACGTGCAGGCTCTTCTAGTGTACAACAACACTAACTTCATGTACTACCCCAATCCTTACTTTGAGCCTCTCAGTTCCAATGGCATACTGGAACAGAAACCTGGATCACCTATCATTTTAAAGGTACGTCCAGCCACCATACGCCCGACCTTTAACTTTAGATCAGACTGTTACTATCCAAGCATATACAATGTATCCTGAAAGTATATATGTATATACTAGGGCTGTCAAAATTAATGCGTTAATACATGCGATTAATTTGTTTTTCAGTTTAACACGTAGAAAATATTTGACGCATTTAACACAGCATCCGTTTTTTTCCGACATCCTTTAGCTAGGGTTACATTATATGACCATGTTCTTATTCTTGCAAATGCTCCGGCCGCATTGAGTTCTCTTTCACGCTTGAATGGATAAAAACACACAAAATTATGCCAAAATGCCCATTTTGTTGAGTATCCTCATAAGCAAATTAGTTAAATAAAGTCTTAAAGGTGCCCTAGAACTTCTTTTTAATAGATGTAATATAAGTCTAAGGTGTCTCCTGAATGTGTCTGTGAAGTTTCAGCTCAAAATACCCCATAGATTTTTTTAAATTCATTTTTTTAACTGCCTATTTTGGGGCATCATTAACTATGCACCGATATATAAGTTGCGGCCCCTTTAAATCTCGTGCTCCCCCTCCCCCTGAGCTCGCGCTTGCCTTGAACAGCATAAACACAGTTTACACAGCTAATATAACCCTCAAAATGGATCTTTACAAGATGTTCGTCATGCATGCTGCTTGCATACATCGGATCATGTAAGTATAGTATTTATTTGGATGTATTACATTTGATTCTGAATGAGTTTGAGGCTATGCTGCGTGGCTAAAGCTAACATTACACACTGTTGGAGAGTTGTTGAGAGTTGTTTATGCATTATACAGACTGCAAGTGTTTAAAAATGAAAATAGCGACGGCTCTCTTGTCTCCGTGAATACAGTAAGAAACGATGGTAACTTTAACCACATTTAACAGTACATTAGCAACATGCTAACGAAACATTTAGAAAGACAATTCACAAATATCACTAAAAATATCATGTTATCATGGATCATGTCAGTTATTATTGCTCCATCTGCCATTTTTCGCTATTGTTCTTGCTAGTCTGATGATTCAGCTGTGCACATCCAGACGTTCTGCCCTTGTCTAATGGCTTGATCATGGGCTGGCATATGCAAATATTGGGGGTGTACACCCCGACTGTTACGTAACAGTCGGTGTTATGTTGAGATTCGCCTGTTCTTCGGAGGTCTTTTAAACAAATGAGATTTACATAAGAAGGAGGAAACACTGGAGTTTGAAACTCTGTGTATGTCTTTTCCATGTACTGAACTCTTGTTATTCAACTATGCCAATATAAATTCAGTATTTAATTCTAGGGCACCTTTAAATGAACGTCAAGAATTGTGAGGAAATGTGATGCGTGTCAGATCCACATCATGTACATAAGGTCTTAAAGTGACAGCAGCCTAATAAACCTGTTGCTTTCTGTTATTAATGTTAATCAAACAACAAAAGGAAAAGAGAAAATCACTCAATGCTCTTGACTGAATAACTTTTAGAGGTTTAATAAGGATTATTTTGTTTAAATTGTAATTTATGCAGTGAAGACCGTGAAGTGTTTGCTAACCTTATTCAATTTCTGTATATTTCCTACCTGTTAGATCAGATATTTAAAATATACTGTCTTTGTTGTTTCTACACTAATTTAGAGATGAAATGTGAAATTACTACAATATAAAAATATATTAAAAACGTTTGTTAGGTGCGATTAATCAGAGAAAAAAATGTGTGATTAATTTAGTTAATCAAATCACAGCACTAGCTTTTCAAACATAACTAACCTTCATTCATGTGTTGTGTGTGTACCAGGGTAAGAATCTGGTTCCATTGGCCTCTGGAGGAGTGAAGCTTAATTACACTGTTCTGATAGGAGAGACTCCCTGTTCCGTCACCGTATCCGAGTCTCAACTGCTGTGCGAGCCACCTAATCTCACCGGCCAGTACAAAATCATGGTAAGTATGCATGCGTATGTTGGGAATTTTTTGGACACATCCAGCTCAAATCTGTTTTTTTTTTTTGTTTTTTTTCTGAAAAAAAAATCGAAACCTGAAATTTTATTTCTGATTTATGGAAATGTATCTCAGTACACTTTTTTTGTCATTTGGGACACAGCACCCCCATATAGTGAATTACATTATCATTCAAAAGTTCGGGGTCAGTAAGACTCTAAAGGCCCTTTAGTACTTGTTTACTAGATTTAAGACCTGTGTTGTTGAGGTAGGTGTTAAATGCCCTTTTTAAACACTCATTATTATTTACTACTGTTGTACCACTGGTGGAAACACAGGCCAGACCTTCAGCAGTGCCACAGTCTTGTTGCTGTCACCTGGTTCCCTAGGAACAGAAAACCAATTATTGCTAGTGCTGCCCAAAACTTACTCAAAGCAATGTGTATGTTTTTTTTTTTTTTTTTGGTTTTTTTTTCTCTCTATTTTTGTTGGTTCAGTGGGTAAGGTATATTTTTACACTCTGTATCTCTGTGTGTGCATCTTTATATGAGTATCTGTGTGTGCATTTATTCTTAACTGATTCTCATGTGTATATATGTGCGTTTGTTCTCTCAGGTGCAGGTCGGTGGTCTGCATGTGTCCCCCGGTTCAGTAAACATTCTTTCTGACAGCCTCCTGACTCTTCCTGCCATTGTCAGCATCGCTGCCGGTGGCGGACTGCTTCTCATCATCGTCATCCTCGTGCTTATTGCCTACAAACGTAAATCCCGTGAGAACGACCTCACACTCAAGCGACTCCAGATGCAAATGGACAACCTGGAGTCCAGGGTCGCGCTGGAGTGCAAGGAAGGTGAGAAAGTCAAACATCGCCTTTTCACTATGTTGCTTTATTGATTATTTGTGTTTATTTGGGAGAAACTGATCTTGTTGACCAAAAAGCAGGACTGTCGTTTGCTGGATAAAACAGTAAAGATGCGTTTTGGTTGATCAGATTACAAGTAATCGAGGGAGACACATTCCGTTTACACCTGGTGTTTCAATCAGACCCTTTTGTCACAGAATGGATTTGAAGTGTCAAATGCGCTAACCAGTATTTTAAATAATTTAAATATTTGAACATATATAATGCTAGTTGTGTTTGTTCTAATATTCCCTTATTTCTCTTACTCACTGAAAACTCAACTATGCACTCCAGAAATATAGCACATGGTGTTTGTGTTTTAGTTTGGATGATGTCACATTCTTATTAACCAATTAAATGTTTAGTCATAGAATGATGCAACACTCATCATCATCTGAGGGTTCCAGGAGGCTGACAGATAAAACTGAGTTTCTTACACGCAATGCATGCAAAAGCATGTCCCTGACCCATGTTTAGCGAGACTGAGAGGATGAGGTTTGTGTTGACTGACTCTAGAGCCTCAAGGAATATAAGATGCAGAAGTATTAAAGGGGCAGATTGAGCCCTGCACTCCATGAACGCCTACGAGTGAGTTTAAGATGAGAGAAAGGCATTGAGAGAAACGCCGGACCAAGATGAAGAGAGGGAGGACAGGTGAGGGGAGACGATAGAGTGAAGGCAGAAAGAACGTTCCAGATAGGAGAAATAAGGAAACGTGAGGGATAGAGAGAAAGAGAGATAGATAACTCCCTCAGGGAAGAGTGCTGCCCCAGGCTCTGTCAGAATGGACCCAATTAAAGACATCCCACCTCCAGTCTCCACCAGCAGGGGACAAGCACTTCAGCAGCCTGCAATTTACTCTCTGTGTGTGTTTGTGTGAGTGAGAAAACCATAAATAGAGAGAAGCTGAGAGGTTATTTTGGTTTGCTCCCTTCGTCTGCCTGCAACACCCTTCAGGAACTTCATAAAAACCTCAAACTGGACAAAACAAAGTCTTCAGAGATGTTGACTAGGACAGCAGTTCAGGTTTTGGCATCCATTTGGACTTTTTATGTGGCTACAAACCCCAAACTTAAGAAATATTCATAAATCACCCCAAAATTTTAAGTAAGAAATAATATTTTGCATTAAGAAAATTAGTCCTATTTTTTGATGGCAATTAAAAACATTTTCCTTGCAACTACTTATTATTGTGTAGTGCTTACTGATCTTTTACTTTTGAGGGTAAAATATTATTTTATTATATATGTATATACTTTTTTACTTTTTCATTAATTACATTTTTAATTAATAAACCCATTAATGTTAATGGTTATTTTCATATAATACAGTAATTTTGAAAAAAAAAATTATCATATATTTTAATGCAGTTGTTTTCTCATCATCATTAATTAAAGCATAATACAACAACAAATACAATCATGATGCAGTTTGCATTTACTTTTTTTTATTACAATACAATTACAGTAAAAAGAATTTGATAAGAATGTGCTTAATCAACATAAATGTTACCATCTCAAAAATAGGCAAATTAAGCAAAATATCATTTATTATATTGTTTCTTTAGATTTTGTGGCAAAAAAATGACCTGGACATTGAAATGTGAATTACTCGGTGTGTTGAAATTGTCTATTTTTTTCCCTCTTCTCTTTTTGTTTTCAGCTTTTGCAGAACTACAGACTGATATCAATGAGTTGACGAGTGATCTGGACCGGGCTGGTATCCCCTATCTGGATTACCGCACCTATGCCATGAGAGTGCTATTCCCTGGAATTGAGGACCATCCTGTTCTCAGGGAGCTGGAGGTGGGCTGTAGTCTACTTTAACAAGAGTTCTTTAATGAACACTTTTCTCTAACCAGTTGTCCTAACCAGGTGCAACATGGGTACACTCTTCGGTGCCATGTGACACAATCATAGCCAATCTTACTGGATGTTTAATATACAGTTATATGGGGCAGGATTTTGCACCAATGAGATTTCAATGCTCAATGCTGTATAAATAGAAAACAACATTTTGGTTCTCTTTTTTTATGTAAATTATGTATTTAAGGATTTTAGTTCATTGACTGAGATGTTGTTGTGTGTTCCAGGTCTCTGGTAATGGGCAGCTGTGTGTTGAAAAAGCTCTGAAGCTGTTTGCCCAGCTGATAAACAACAAGGTGTTTTTGTTGACATTCATCCGTACGCTGGAAATGCAGCGCTCCTTCTCCATGCGTGACCGTGGCAATGTGGCGTCGCTCATAATGACGGCTCTCCAGGGTCGACTGGAATACGCCACGGATGTGCTCAAACACCTGCTCTCCGACCTCATCGACAAGAACCTGGAGAGCAAGAACCACCCCAAACTACTTCTCAGGAGGTTTGCTGTTTACTTCATGTTTGCATTTTTTTGTTTTGTTCAGTTTTAGTTTTTCAGTTACTTTGTAGTTTTTGGTTTTACAGTTCCTTTAGAGTGTAATATAGCTGTTTATAGAATATAGATCTATACAGGTGGAGCTGGGGAAGGGGGAGGGCTTCTGAAAGCGCACTGCAAACTGCTACAGCAAACAAAAGGCAAGAATTTGAATGTTGAGCAGCAAGCTCATTGGCTACTGATACAGCAGGGACAAATCAGTGGTGCCCTATAGAAATTATGTAATTGCAAGCAGATTGAATTAAGGACATATGAGCCTGCATCATCGAGAGTTTCATTACAGAACTTTGTATTCTAACAGAGCCCCTAAACATTTAAATATATAAATTTTTTTTTTTTACCTGTAAATGAGCAAAATGCTCTTAAAATAGATACAAAACTGATCTTTAAGTTTTGCTTTGGTATCTTAGCCTAGCATTATAGCTATATTAATTCATGATCTATAAGTCTGCTTCCCTCCAGTCTCTCAGTACGGCCCCATTGTCAGTGTCACTTATCATTTGTGTGCGAGGTACTCATAAAACATTCATGAGCAGCTCAAATCCACTTGTTTTTTCCTTTCTCATGCTCTCGGCTGTCCTTTATGCTTTCCCTCTAAATTTGTACTGGTTTTTCAGTCTTTCCAAAGCAGCGTATCAACTAGAAGATTTAGACTAATAATGATTAAACAAAGAGTTGCCCGAGGACTAACACACAGCACAGTCCGCAGCCGATTTCATTACGGCCCCGCTTGATGGAGGCCGAGTGTATTTTAGCTTTAGCTGGAGGTGATTTGTTCCCGCTGACTGCGGCGTTATATCAGCTATACATCACACTTTGAATATTCAAAGCAGACAGACCAAACAAACACCACAGCCATTCCTCGTTCGCGCTCTCTCACTCTTATTGAATGATTTTTGGTGTTTCGCTACGTGACTCAGCTCATTAATAGTCTCAGTAAATAGATGCAGGGGAAATGTGGATTACGCCGTTATTTTACGTGACAGACGCCACATCTCTCTCATTATCTGCTGTCATTAAGAACACAAAACACTAATCCCCCCGCGCTGGCAGGCTGGGCCATGGGGATCAGGGGCTCGTGGTTTTAGATGACACTTTTTCCTTTTTTTTCTATGGGAATTTAGGAGATTATTGATTCGACATGCTCCTTTTGGTATCGTTCGCAGCTTCTTGTCTTCACTTTTCCAGGAAGCATCTGGAGAACAAGACGGCTGTTTTGGAAACCCTACAAAGCCGTCTCTTTCTGTCGTGTTTTCATTTATTTACTGTTTCCTTCCTCTTCCACTATCACTTTCGGCCACATAGTTTCCTATCGGTGTTATGGTTAAACGAACACCGCTGTTTCCGCGAGTACTGCTGGCCTCCACTCCCTCCACATCGATTGGGCTCCATCTCACTAATTTTCTTCTCTGTTCCTTTAATAAAAGGCATTACTCTCTCTCTCTCTCTCTCGTTCTCATTTTCTCTCCATCTCAGGCATTTTGATTTCAATTGATCCGTGTGGACAAACCCTGCCCTTCTTGTGACCTCTTTCTGTGTCTGCTCCTCATCTTAACATTTCTCGGATAATGGAATACATGTGGAGCTTGTCCCACCTCAGTGAGCGATGCTTTTGCTGGTGTTCCAGGGGTCTTATTTCATGTTGTACAGATAAATTTAGTGAAGAATTATGGCACAAATTGTTTTTTAAAAGCCATTTTTGCCATTCAGGGTGTGATGTTACATCCAGACCACCATGATTAGTGATCTTTGACCCTTACCCATAATTCCATATTACTTCCCCCTTAGCATATCATTGTGTTTTTGTTTTTTTTATTGATGACCATATTTATCAACATGGCTGAAAAAAGTGGGACACCAAGAACCACTAGTATATCTGTCACAATGGACAGATATTTGACAGATATTTTCTATTATACACATGTTGGTTGGTTGGTTGGTTGGTTGGTTGGTTGGTTGGTTGGTTGGTTGGTTGGTTGGTTGGTTGGTTGGTTGGTTGGTTGGTTGGTTGGATGGATGGATGGATGGATGGATGGATGGATGGATGGATGGATGGATGGATGGATGGATGGATGGATCAATCGATGGATCGATGAATCGATGGATGGATCCAGCTCCCTTTTGCTATTTTAAAAAACAAATATCCACAAGTAGTGCAACTTTAAATCAGCGTCACACTTCCAGCTGACAATCAGAACCAGTGAACTAATTTTATGGTGTGCGATCCCTCTACATTTTCTTGATGTAAGAACAAAGGACATTCATGTGTGTTAAGGAAAATAATGAATGTCAAAGATGCCTGTAGGGCAGTTGCTTGCAAATGAGACATCTTTTAAGAATCAGAAAATATCAACAGAGAGACTAATTTATTTTCATAAAGTGACCCACTTGCATTTAATGATAACCAACTGTGAAAAATAACAAGGGCCTGTCTGGTCTCTGCAGTCATCAGAGTGACTGTACGTTTCATTTCAAATAGCCTAAAGCGTAGTTGGCATTAATATTTGCTTGTCTATTATTTTTTAATCTTTATTTGATTATGGAAGATATGGAGACACTTATAAGACTCAGGCTTGTTCTGGGCTTCTGTTTCCATCTGGATCAGCAGGGAATGTGATTGTTTTCAGCGCAGACTGATTCATCACTTCAGTGGGAAAGCCACAATAAATCAAATCTCAGTCGCACAGTGTGTAAAAAGGTTGTCGTTGGCTTTTTGCCATCTTCATTGACAGAGACATTAGAGAAAAGACAGAAAATTGCATTGGAGAAAGATAAGGGATGTGGGATTAGGTTCTGGCTGGATTCGACCTGAACTCCTGCAACTCAGCCACAGCTTAAAATGTCTAGTGCATGGTTTTGTTTTGTTTTCTGTTCTGTTTTGTCTCGTTATGTTTTGTTTTGTCTTGTTTTAATTTGTTTTGTCTCATTTTGTTTGATCCTTGATCTTTGTCTGAAGTGTCCTATTTGTTTTTAAAATAATGTCCAGAAGCTGTTTGTGGTGGGTTACAGAGTTGTTGTAGTATATTTTTTGGCCCTTTTTTTTTTTTTTTGACTCCATGGCTCAGTGAATCGGTGCTAAACACTACGCCACAGCTCTTAGTTCACTGAACTTTTGAGTTTTCTTTTTTGTCTTTCTCTCCCTCATGTTAATATCTGTGGAGGACTGTAGCTAAAAATGGAACGGCTCCATCACTTCAGGCTCTCTCTTGCTGCTTTTTGTGTGTGTGTACATGTTTTCACCTAATGTGATTTGCAGGCACCCAGAGCCACTCGGAATGGACTATTAGTGAGACACATTGTTGTGTGTCGCCCCTTCAATGAAGCATTCCTTTACCCCCCTCGAGACACACACACACATACACAACTCATAAACACACTAATAGCTAATAAAACCCTCATGTTCATTAATGAAACTCTGTTAAAAAAGAAAGCAAGCAAAAAGAAATCTAAAAATGCTGAAGAAAGAGGGAAAGCGCACTTTTATGAGCAGACAGAGGCAGAATTGCAAAAAAGCCTGGTGTGATGGAAGTTTTAGAGAATGCAAAAACTCATTTAGGTGGTCAAATAGCTACTATTAACAGTTTATTAATTCTCTCACTGGGAGGCAGGCAGTGTGTTTGTGCTTCCTGGTGAAAGAAAATAGTGAATCGGTAGCAAAAGATTTCTTTTAAAACATCAAATTGTCAATGAAGAGATTTTGGAGATTGACTTCTGTGGGTCTGAAATATATTCTGAAGCCAGATATTGACTCTGAGCCCCTGCAATATGAAATGTGTCGGTGTACCAGGAGAGTGCCCAAATGCCGGGCCAATTTCCCTTCATTTTTTCTTGTTAGAACTCAATTTCCAACCATTTGTGAAACTAGTTTATGAGAAGCACACAACCGAATGCTTCTAATAAACTAGTTTCACAAGGATACTGCATTTTGAAAGGGGGTAAATTTAGTTCAGTACATGGTTATTTAGGTTCTATTTGTAGGTTTTATTTTCGTCCGTCATTGTCTATCATTGATCGCTGATTGACTGAGACAGGAAAGAGACAGGAAACAGTCTTGCAAGACCTGATGCAACCAGCATCAAACGCACTGTCATTGTAGTGTATGTGTGTGTCAGAGCTTATAACTCACTCAGACTCACACACACACTCACTGAATGAGTGTCACATATGAATGCACGCATCAATGCACAAATACACACAGGTTTCTCTCGCTCCTGCATCCAAAGTCCCTCAGCTCACAGACCCAGAGAAAAAC
Source organism: Megalobrama amblycephala (assembly GCF_018812025.1). NCBI lineage: Eukaryota > Metazoa > Chordata > Actinopteri > Cypriniformes > Xenocyprididae > Megalobrama > Megalobrama amblycephala. The sequence continues at coordinate 11,539,704 of NC_063067.1, read as the reverse complement.
AGGTAGGATACAAAGGAAAGTTGACAGGCTTAAAAGAGAATATATAAACATAACCATGTTTTGTATAGACCGCCACACACACTGCTGAATAAAACACACAAATATGCACTGTCCTTTAGAAGAATCACAGACTGACGCTCTCGTCTCAAAACATGACGACTTTCCTTCATTTCACTCCATCTTGCATCACTCATTCTATTTGCCCACCTCTCTTTCTCTCTCATTTTATCAGTGTGTGAGACTGCCATTGATTTATTCACTAAAATGCACCATTATTAAATAAGCATAATTTGACGGTCTCGTTATGGCCATGTGTTCTTTCAGTAAAATTAGCATTTATCATCCACTAATGCATTAACCTAGATGATGGAATACCAAAAAAATGCAGCATAATGCAAATCACATCATCTTTATGTTAATGGACTCTTAACTTCTGAATATACAAACTCGAAACCCCTCAGTGCGCTAATAACTTGTTTTTTTTAAAGCAGTCCATCCACTCGGTGGCCATCATGACTGTTTTCTAGTATAGCTTCTGTCTACTTGAATGTGTAAAATCTCCAAATCTCTCTGTTACTCTCTGAATTGACAAAATTGGTCTCCACCAATCAGTAGTTCATCTCAGTGACCATCTATAGGGACAACACAGTATGCATTTTTGCATTTCGTTTAGATAAACATTTTTTTAATGGTCATGTGCTGCTATTATTGTTTTTTTCATGGTTAAAGATAATGTGTCAATATTAGTTTAACTAATTTAATTTCATTCATATGCAATACATCTAGCTGTTTTTGAACCCAAGAATGTGCCTTTAAACTAGTTTAGTTGGATTTTTCAGCAGGGATTTGTCAGTTCCCATAGGGAAGTGGTGTCTCATTAATATCTCGACTCTTTCATCCAGAAAGCAGTGACATTAAATAGAGAGCAAATGTAGACTCTTGCATACGTCTTCTGCTTCTCAGATGAAGAGACCCTAGTAAGCTTGTGTGTCTCCACTACAGTTTCAGAAATCTCAGTAATATCTCACACTGTGCTCAGAATTGTCAAGATTGCAAAGTCTTTAATCATAAGTCAGATATCTCAATATGAACTTAAGCATTATTTTTCATCAGGTTCCTCTAAGACCAATTTATCATGAACTTTATAGCACTACACTCATACAGTATGTCAACAATTGTCTAATATATATCTACTTTTATTTCTCCTGAAGAGCTTTAGGAAAAACATCTAAGAGAAAGGTAGTAAAATAAGAAAGTGCAATACATGAGCAATAAAAATGTCCAGCTAATTCATACACAGTATGTGTATTCTAGAGCAAAAAATACCAAAAAATATGCCCCTTTTACAAGATGTAATATAAGTCTCTGGTGTCCCCAGAATGTGTCTGGGAAGTTTCAGCTCAAAATACCCCACAGATCATTTATTATAGCTTGTCAAATTTGACCCTATTTGGGTGTGAGCACCTTTCCAGAAGAGGGCGGAGCTTTAATAGCTCATGCTTCGGTTGCTCAACAACAACAAAACTGGACAATCTCACACAGCCAAAATAATGATTGTCAGTAACGCCTTACATTGTTCAAACCGGAGTCGGACACTGATATAGAGACTCAAGAAGTTGCAACTTATAGAATGCAACTGGACATTTCTGAATGGTTAGTGGATAAATTTATGTAGTTGAAATCCAGTGTTGAATTGACACTCGTTTGTGAAGCAGTCTGGCGTAAAATGACGGCATGGTAACAACACTCTACTACAACAACTCTTCCTCTTCTCTAAAGCAGCCCAACATGGCCTCGCCCCCTTTGTTGCATGTTCCCGGGGGCAGGGTTTATGTAAATTTTGGGGTTTGTGATGTCACCAACCCAGGAATAAGCTTGTTGTAGTCCCTATCAGGCATTTGTTGTAGTCCTTAAAAGGCGATTTCTGTAAAAGAAAATATCTCCCTTTGCAATGAACTTTGAGCATTGTAACTTTGCAGATGCCATTTATGCTCAAACAGCAACATTACACACTAAACTAAAGTTAAAAAAGTGAAGTGTGTTACGGTTTCCACAAAAATATTAAGCAGCTCAACTGTTTTCAACATCGAAAAGTTTCTTGAGCACCAAATCAACATCTTATTTCAAACCGGAAAAAAAAGATTATTTTGCTTACCCCATTGGCAGATTATTTTGCTTTTTTTAAGGAAAAACTCACTTAATTTTGACTTATTTTTTCTGAAAACAAGACTAATGAACAAGACTAACAAGAATAACAAGAATAATTTTTACTTGTCTAGAAAATGCTTCTTGATTTAAGTAAGAAAAGCATTTTTTGCAGTGTGAAGACTGGAGTAAAGGATGCTGAAAATTTAGCTTTGCTATCACAGGAATAAATTATAAAATATGATAAACAGTTGTAATAATATTTCAAAATATTACTGTTTTACCCTAAGAGACTTTTTTCAAAAACTGTCTAAAGTCATCTAGCATTCGTCACATGGATATGCAGCGATTATAGTTTATCACCGTCAGGACTTGACCTCTATAAACACACCTCATCTTGTCTCACCAATCAGCACTCGCTCTCACATGTGACCCTGAAGTGTGACTCTCCTCGAACAGAATACACACACGTGCATACGCTCAAACACGCATACGCTCTCCCACACTCTGTTTTTGCGGGCTGTCTCAGCGGTGTAATCATAGTTATTTCCACATGCATTAAGAGAGTCATTTTCTCTCGCTGCTGTTGAGTAAATTGCCGGTGTGCTCCTCACTGGCCCCACAGCGGCCAAACGGGAGTGCGTGAAAGTGTGTGCGAACGCATAACGTCGCAGACATCGCTGCAACAATTACGCAGCTGATGTTACATCATCCGGTGATGCTTATGTGTGTTTTTAATGCCCATAAGTGAGCATAATATTCGCTGCCACAAAGAGCCAGATAGAGACTTTATTTTCTAGGGTGAAAGGAGGAATGTTTTGCAGGGAAAGAGAGATATTGGTATTCCACAGGCGCGCTCAGCCGTCAGAACGAGGGAATAACCCTTTCATGTATTTTTCATGCTCGTTAACCACTCCCGTTGGGGTGCTGTTTGTTCTCTCTTCCTCTGTCTGCCTTATCTTTCCCCTTCTCTCTCTCTCTCTCTCTTCGGTGTTCCACCTGCTCTGTATTCAACAAACCCTCGGCTCTTCCTTTTTGTCTCTTCCCAAATTATTGCCCACAACTCTAGAGATCCCTGTTTGAGTTGTGTGTTTGTCATTTGTGGGTTTGTGTCTGTCTCCTGTCTCAAAGCAAAGAAAGAAGGAAAGAGACAAGGGGTGGTCAGAAGGAATGACTGACAGGGAAGGAAACTAGCAATGTTGTTCTCACTTGCTGTTTTTCTCTCATTGAAACCCAGCCGTTATTAAAGAAAAAACGAAAATGCGCAGGTATTCTTTGAGATAAGTGTTGTCATCTGCTAATGTTTGTTTATTTGTGTGTTTCAGGACGGAGTCTGTAGCTGAGAAGATGCTAACCAACTGGTTTGCTTTCCTGCTTCATAAGTTCCTGAAGGTAACTTGCTTCTTTGACTTCCTGTGTAAGTACTAGTCTCATGTAGACAGACTTTTTACACTCAGCATGAAGTCTGGTTCACTCTGCAGCTTGTTCGGGCTCAGAGCCGCCCAATTAGACAGGAAGCAGCCGTCATGTCATGATCAACTAGAGTTTGTATGTTTGTAGGAGCTCATTCAAAATAATTGGAGGTCATATGAAAAATATCAAAGATATTTATGTGTGTAGACTTTATGGTCAGACTTTAAAGGTTTAGTATTCAGTTGTACTTAAGGATATCCTGTTTACTTGCTGCTGCTTCAAACTAAAATATCATTTTATATCTTGCCATGAATGGGGCAAATCCAATGAGTAGTTAGGCTTATTTTAGTAACCTGGGAACATTTAAACACAAATTTGTTTTCCAGAAAGTCAATTGGAAATGGCATAAAGCCAACCATTTGGTTGTCCAAAATGGATCAGGTAGTCTGTAAGTAAACGTAACTGTTCAGTATACACTACATACTGCATACTAACTGTACACATTATGCAATAATAAACATTTAAAACAATAGTCTGCTACATTGTTGTGACATAGCCTTATTGAGATTGGCCACGTGGCCTCGTTATGTCCACATTTAATTCTGTAAATGATATCTGCTTATAATTTCAGAAATAATGTAGTTATTTTTAGCTTTTTTTTTATTCTAATTGTGTTTAAAATGCCTAAAATGGCAGTCTGACCAAAAAATGTAATAAAATTGGTTTATGTTATTTCCGCACTTTCATTACTTTCCATTTGTTCTTTTATTACACTGGAAATGGAAGATTTCATTAAGCACAATGCATTGTGGGATACACTAGTCAGTACAGTGTGCTCAGTAGCTTAGTCCACTATTTGGCAAAAGTAGTAGGTCATCTAGGTGTTAGTTTGGGATCTGTAAAATTTTGTTTTTGTAATGTTGTGAAATATTATTTTATTTTATTTATTTTTTAAAAATCTATTTTAAAAGGTTGGTTCACCCAAAAATGAAATGATCATTGAACCCATAAGACTTTATCTTCGGAAAACAAATGAAGATATTTGTTATGAAATCTGAGTGATTTCTGTCCCTCCATTGACAGCTACGCAACTACCACGCTTAAAAAAGGTTATAAAGAGATCATAAAACTAATCCATACGAATTGAGTGGTTTAGTCCAAATATTCTGAAGAGACACGATTGCTTTATACACTTTAAATGTCTTTACTGTTACTTTTGATCAATGTTAAAAAAAAATAAATAAAAAAAACCTTTGAACGATCAAGTACATACTATATACTAGAGAAATAGTACCAACCTTAGACAAGTGTGTTTCAAGTAGTGATGAAGTAATAATAATAATGTGTGTTTGGTGTCTGTGTCAACAGGAGTGTGCAGGCGAGCCTCTCTTCATGCTGTACTGTGCTATAAAACAGCAGATGGAAAAAGGTCCAATAGATGCCATCACCGGCGAGGCCCGATACTCCCTCAGCGAAGACAAACTCATCCGGCAACAGATCGACTACAAGACGCTGGTCAGCATCACACACCCTCATAATCACACTAATAAACATAGTATCTAATAAACTCTCATGAATGTCAGTGCTGTTACTGCACTTGTGTATGAAATCAGGCAGTATGGCCGAGGGAGGGTAGTGTTCATTAGTCTCTCATACCCTGCTAAGGCTGAGATTGGGGTCCTGCAGAGGGTGTGAAATTAGATTTCTCAGGCCAGGAAATGGCCTTTTCCAGAGCCCCGCTCTGCACCTACGGCTTCACCAACCACAGCCCAACATCTTATCATCATCATCCTCTTTTTTTCCCCTCCAGATCTTGAACTGCGTCAACCCAGAGAATGAGAATAGCCCAGAGATCCCGGTCAAGGTTCTGAACTGTGACACCATCACGCAGGTCAAAGAAAAGATTCTGGATGCAGTGTATAAGAATATGCCGTATTCCCAGAGACCCAAAGCTGTGGACATGGACCTGGGTGAGTTAAACTGCACAGCATAGCGGGATTGAATTTGATTTTGCTTTTATACAAAAGTTCAGCATTTAAGAATTTCATTTGAAGTAACTAACATTTAGATATTATTAGTTTCCATAACTTTGTCTATTTTTGTTTCACCCAAAATACTATTCAAAATGAAATCACAGCAGAAAAAAATCAGTTTTTAAACAAATCGTTTCAGAGACTGCCATAAAAACAGTCACTTGTTTTGTTCCTTAAAATTATCAGTGTTTTGAAGGAATCAGTTGACTGAATGATTACTCACTCATAAAGAGACACTGAATGATTCTGTGTTTTTGAACAAATCTTTTAAGTGAATCTTTTAAGTTCAATGATTCATTCTTAAAGACTGTTACCTGATTCATTCCTTAAAGGGTAAGTTCACCCCAAAATTTCTATCATTAATTATTCACCCTCATGTTGTCTCACACCTGTTAGAACTTCGTTCATCTTCGGAACACAAATTAAGATATTTTTGATGAAATCCAATGGCTCAGTGAGGCCTCTATTGCCAGCAATGTCACCGAACCCCTCAAGATCCATAAATGTACTAAAGACATATTTAAAACAGTTCATGTGACCACAGTGGTTCTACCTTATTATTATTATGTGATGAGAATACTTTTTGTGCACCAAAAAAAAAACAAAATAACAACTTTTCAACAATAACTAGTGATGGGCCACTTCAAAACGAAGCTTTGGAGCTTTACGAATCTTTTGTTTTGAATCAGTGGTCATGTGATTTCAGTAAACTAGGCTTAAATATGTCTTTAGTACCTTTCTGGATCTTGAAAGGTTTGGTAACATTGCTGGCAGTAGAGGCATCACTGAGCCATCGGATTTCATCAAAAATATCTTAATTTGTGTTCCGAAGATGAACAAAGGTCTTATGGGTGTAGAACGACATGAGGGTGAGTAATTAATGACTTAATTTTCATTTTTGGGTGAACAAACCCTTTAATGAATTGGTGCTTTTGAACAAATTATTTGAGTGAATAATTTAATGACTTCGTTGTTGAAAAGACAGTGGGCCTCTCCAAATACCCAAACACTTGCTTTGTTGGTCACTTGAGAGCGCATATGTGTGTACGTGCACAAGGCTGTCCCAGGTTTGAAAAATGGCAAAGTGTAGTACACTTTAGGGCTGGGCGATATATCACATGCGATTTTCACGTGCATTTCGTTAGTAAAGCCGGTTCCCTGATTACCGCTAAATCACCATCACCTGCTTTCAAATGGAGCGGCATTTAATAGACAGAGCCGTAGTTCACTGACAAGCTACGCAATATCGCGTTCATTATCGCAGATGAATCGCCTTCGATAATGAACGCGATATTGCGTAGCTTGTCAGTGAACTACGGCTCTGTCTATTAAATGCCACTCCATTTGAAAGCAGGTGATGGTGATTTAGCGGTAATCAGGGAACCGGCTTTACTGACGAAATGCGCGTGACAATTGCATGCGATATATCGCCCAGCCCTAGTACACTTTACACACACTAAATCCACATTATCTCTTATAATGCTTCGGAGCAGTCTTTGAGGCTAAGTGTATCCCATCATTCATTACGTTCAGGAAATTATGCGCCCTGATTTTGCGTCATGTCTCGGAAAATTTTCCAGTGCAAGTTAAATTAAGTAGATGTTACATATAATTTGTTTGTAAACATGTAAATTATTGCACATTTTATTGGTACAGAGACTGCAAAGATTATATGTAGTTTGTAAAACGCTTGAAAATGAAGCACCACAATCACACAGTCCCATTGAGTAAACAAAAATCTTAAAACACTTGCAGTCTTCATGCCCACTTGAAAACTTTGGCAAAAATTCTGAAATACGTCATGCAAGTAGACAAGAGGTCAAGTGCAAAAACTCAAGTGTGAGTATTTGGACAGGCCCAATTACTTGTTTTGTTCCAGAATGAATCAGCGTTTTTAAGGAATCAGTTGGCTGAATGATTCAGTTACTCACTCAGAAAGAGTCACTTGTTTAACTCCTGGATGAATCATTGCTTTTAAACCAATTGTTTGAGTGAATGATTTAATGACTGACTTGTAGTATAAAAACAATCACTTGTTTTGTTCCCAAGTAAATTGGTGCTTTTGAAAGAATCATTTCAATGAATGATTCAGTGATTCACTCATAAGATAAGACCACTTACTGGTGTAACGAAACAGAAAGAAAGAATCACTGAAAATTCTCAGCATTCAGGACTGAATATCAGAACTCTTAGATATTCAGATTCGAGGATGGGAATTATTGAACTTTTTTTAATTGATACATTTCAACATACAGTGGCCTCCCATTTTTTCAGAAATGTAAACTAATTTTGATCTAATGTTGTCTGTAATGCATAAACATTGGTGGAAATGTACAATATTTGTGCACATACACAAGCAGGTGCATGTGTGACCCAGGTAAAAGCTGACAGACGGCGCTGACAGACTGACTCCACATTTCATTTCTGGCACACAAACGGCCATCTCACACACACACACGCTGCACAAAAGCCCCCTGTCAGCGGTGCAAATCATCCTTCCAGCACCTCGGCCAGAGCAATCTCCTACATGATGATGTTCTGTCTCTGTAGCTGCAGAACTGTGTGTGTGTTGGGGGTAGGTTTCTGCAGGCATCATCTGTGCATTTGGCAACCACGTAAACTAATAAACCCCATTCAACAGAGGAGAAAATCAATGATCACTCTCGCTCTGAGCCTGTCTATATCCTATCAGCTCTCTCTTTAGCATTTAATTATACCCTACCGCGTGTGCACACACACATTTCTAACCCGTGTGAAAAGACACATTCAATGCTTTGGATCAAATCAATCTGCTTTGAGCTGGGGGAGGTTCACTGTGTCTGTTTTAATGGCAAATGTTTGATTTTTCAGAATGGCGTCAGGGACGAATGGCCCGAGTGGTCCTGCAGGATGAAGACATCACCACTAAGATTGAAAATGATTGGAAGAGGCTCAACACTCTCATGCACTATCAGGTACAAAAGAGGACACATATGCTCATACATAATCTCATGGTGCCCTCTTCTGTCTATGCAAGTAGACATTAAAGGGGACGTGTCATGGATTTTCTTTGCCCTATTGATATAAAAAAAAGAATTTGATGTACTAGTATGTAGACATACAGTACTTATCCATTCTCGATACAAAGTGCAAAAAGAGCAAAAATGTTTTTAATCAGTATTTTTCCCAGTTAACATATTTAAACTTCCTTTAAGCAAAATAATAGCATTATAAAATTATAGTTAAGTATTTATATAACTTTAATAAATAAGTAAATACTAATTATAGTTACTATATATATATATTTCATAGGATATTCAGACTCGTTTTCAAAGAAAATATATATATATTCTTTTTTCTTTTTTCCTCTCTCTGAAAACAAGTCTGAATATCTTATGAAATTTTCTCAGTTAAATTTATTTAGTTTTGAGGAAGCTCAGACATTTTTAACTGGAAAGTGAGCCAAAAACGCTGATTAAGAAAACCATTTTTGCATTGAATTTATTGAAACTAAACTGCAAAATAAACAGGCCATTCATTTGCCTTGGTGTTTATGTCACAACTGTGAGCATATTAGAATATTCCCGCTTATTTTTATATATTAATCAGTGTTAAACAGCTTGGTGAGGTCGTTGTTACTCATTTCATATGCAAAGTGGTTAATCATGATAGAGGTCATTTACATATATAAATATTGCAGAGACAGTAGCAAAAACAGCCTTTTTAAAAGCCAGATTTTAACTGTTTCTAACATAACAAGTGGGAAAATTAAAATGCTACAAAACTGTAGATTATGGAACATTGAAAGCATAAGGAATCTTTAAGAAAAATGTATCAGCAAGGACAACGCCCTACAAAAGTGATCCTCATTTAACTCCTCAGACATGAATCAATTAAGCTGAACCAAAAAAACATTTCCTTTATCTCGCACTGCTCCAAAATGTCTCGCTGTGAGTGTTCGGCTCCAGGGAGACAGACGGCTGATCTCTGTCTGAATCACACTACGCAGGACAGTATAATAGAGGACAATTATTGAGCTCTGCGGCTGAAAATTTTAAGTGTGTGGTTGTGAAAGTGCTTGTGTGTATTTGTGTGCACGTGTACGCGTGTGTGTGTGTGAGAGAGAAAGGTTGTCCTTTACCTTCAGTAGATTAATTACAGCCTTTACCTTGTCTTTACTTCAGACACCACAGAGACAGCACACGTCAGAGCAGGTACCTGATAACAGCGGTTAGAGAGAAAGAGAGAGTGTCTGTCCAGAGGAGATGCCACAGGGCAAGCACACACATATTCTCATAATTACGTCTGAAAGGGCTCATCATATGTGCTGTTATAATGTGAGATCTGAGGATGGTGAGGCAGACATAAAGAGAGAACTCAGAAAAAAGGAAATGTCATTTCTGGAGTGTTCCACACTGCCTTTACAAAAGTTTACTAGGGTAACCATATTTTATTCTTACTACAGTGAAACAATGTTTTTTTTAAAATAATCAAAATTTTAGAAAGATCCATTATTACCATATTTATACATATATAGAGAGTAATAGATAGTATTGAGTGGAATAAGGCATATTTTAAGAGAGAAGACAGTATAATCACCAGCTTTATTAGGTACACCTTGCTAAAACTGGGCTGGACCCCCTTTTGCCCTCAGAACTGCCTTAATTCTTCGTGGCATCGATTCGACAAGGTGCTGGAAACATTCCTCTGAGATTTTGGTCCATATTGATATGATAGCTTCATGCAGTTGCTACAGATTTGTCAGCTGCATATCCATGATGTGAATCTCCTGTTCCACCACATCCCTAATGGATTGAGATCTAGTGACTGTGGAGGATTTGAGTATAGTGAACTCATTGTCATGTTCAAGGAACCAGTTTGAGATGATTTGAGCTTTGTGACATGGCACGTTCTGGAAGTAGCCATCAGAAGATGGGACATAAAGGGATGGACATGGTCAGCAACAATACTCAGGTAGGCTGTGGAGTTTAAACGATGCTCAATTGGTATTAAGGGGTACAAAGTGTGCCAAGAAAATATCCCTGATACCATTACACCACCAGCAGCAGCCTGATCTGTTGATAGAAGGCAGGATGGATCCATGCTTTTATGTTGTTTACACCAAATTCTGACCCTACCATCTGAATGTCGCAGCAGAAATCGAGGCTCATCAGACCAGGCAACGTTTTTGTCCAATTTTGTTGAGCCCGTGCAAATTGTAGCCTCAGTTTCCTGTTCTTAGCTGACAGGACTGGCACCCGGTGTGGTCTTCTGCGGCTTCAAGATTCGACGTGTTGTGCATTATGAGATGCTCTTCTGCAGACCTCGTTTGTAACAAGTGGTTATTTGAGTTACTGTTGCCTTTCTATCAGCTCGAACCAGTCTGGTCATTCTCCTCTGGCATCATCAAGGTATTTTCGCCCACAGAACTGACACTCACTGGATATTTTCTCTTTTTCGGACCATTCTTTCATTCTCTGTAAACGTAAACCCTAAAGATGGATGTGTGTGAAAATCCCAGTTTCTGAAATACTCAGACCAGCCCGTCTGGCACCAACAACAATGCCACTTTCAAAGTTACTTAAATTACCCTTCGTCCCCATTCTGATGCTCAGTTTGAACTTCAGCAGATCGTCTTGACCATGTCTACATGAGTTGCTGCCATGGGAGTGTCAGATTTTGATATCTGCGTTAACGAGCAGTTGAAAAGGTGTACATAATAAAGTGGCCGTTAATCTAACATTTTTATTTTTTTATAATATATATAATATAACATCTTAGCAATGCTGTTTTCTTCTGGGTATGTAATTTAGTGTCCAAGTGTATAAGTAAATCACAAGATGTCTTGCTCAGGGAGCTGTATACTAACTATTTTCAATATTAACCCTTACTTTCTCCACAGAGACCAGTGAAATAGAGAGTTTAGAGAAAGAGAAGAGAAAACAGAAGGCAGGGAGCTTTAGAGAACACCACATTAAAATACATGACTCCTACGCCCTCCACACAAGCACCCTCACCTCTCTCCTGAAATACTACGGATATGCTAATTTGTCGAGTTCCTCAATAGAGTAAGGGCATATTTTAAGAGAGCAGACAGTATAATCATCAGCTGTGTCCTTCTAACATTTCGTGCTGTGGCTTCATAAACCTGTGGTCACCATGTTCTTCTCTGATTGCTCATTTTGATTGCACAAGGTTGATTAGAGCACTAGTCATAAAAAAGTTTTAATCAGTCTGAATACTGGCGTGGTCATATTTCTCTAGGCTCTGCTTCTTCTCCCACTCTCTCATTCTCTTTCTTCTTTTCTCACTCATCCACTCTTACTTGAAATCAGTGAGCCTCTTGACCTTGCGTTGGCTGAATGACATTACAGGAGACTGGCAGCGTGTCCCTGATGGGCCACTGTACTCCTCAAATTTCCAATTTAAATAGTTGGAGCAGCATGAGAGACACTGGCATTAACAATTCAAATAAACAGAGGCCTCTGTTAATGTGTGCATTATTATCTCCTGTATCTCACAGGAATGTCACAGTGGTAATTTCAATGAGGTGTTCTGACTAGGAGTGTGTGCAAACTCGACTAGTTGTTATTAGGGAACACTGTTGGGAAAAAAACTGCTTACATCTGTCTCAACTAGATCTATTGTGCAAAATTCACTTTGGCAGATTGTTTTTGAACATAATTTTGTGTCAGCAGTGTGTACTCAACCACCCTATTATGGTAAAAATCCATGCACTGTTTATTTTCCCCGTAAATTAGAAACAGTGCGTCTCAAAACAATCCATTCAGGAATGCATCCATTGTGACCTCACAGTGAAACAGGCCCCGCCCACGGCTGATGACAGAGTCTGTCCTATTAGCTTAGCTCCACCCATAAGTGAGCTGTACACAGTCCTCCATGTGTATCTATCCAAAGAACGAGCTGTAAAGGCACAGCCCTCTTCTGGAAAGGGGGCGGGGAGCAGCAGCTTATTTGCATTTAAAGATAAACACACAAAAACAGTATGTTTTTGCTTTCATTTAAAAAGGAGCATTTACAGCATAAATGATCTGTGGAGTATTTGAGCTGAAATGTAACACACACATTCTGGGGACACCTGAGACATATTACATTTAGTAAAAAGGGGCATAATACAGTAGGTCTCCTTTAACTGGTTTAAGGTGCTCTCTCAACCTGTCTAAGCAGAAGTTTAGCTGGTCTACCTAAACCAGCCTACAAGTGCCCAAAACTCTTCTAAAACCACCAAAACACACAAGGCTGGATAACACCAGAAGTCCAATATAGGCTGGTGAAATGCAGGGTTTTTTTAAGCAGGGTTCTAACTAGTCTTACATAGTTACATACATTAGTAAACAGAAAAAAGAAAGAAGTCTCTTTTGAAAGAAGGCTGCAATTATTTGATCAAAAATACTGTTAAAACAGTAATAATATGAAATATTATTTAAAAAAATCAGGATTCTTTGATAAAGTAAAAAAACAGCATTTAAACAGCTTTTGTAACCATTTAAAAAAAAATTACTGTCACTTTTGATCAATGTTATGTATCCTTGCTGAGTAAAAATATATATTTAAAAAAAAATCTTACAAATCAATTGAGTGAATAATTAATTGACTCACTTATAAAGACATTCACATCTTTTGTTTCTGAATGAATTAGTGCTTTGAAAACTTTTGACTGAATGATTAATTTACTTTCAGAACTGATTCAGAACTAACTGTTGCTTTATGTTATACTAATAATTATTATTTAAAAAAAAAGCACTTTCACAGAAGCCAGCTGTGTGTGTGCATTTAGCACAAGCCCTTGATGCCTATAAGTGTAAGTAAGCTTTGTTGGCTCCAAAAGAAAATAGATATACATCTCTGTTGCATATCATTGGCGTAGATAACTGCCAAGGGTTAAAGGATTAGTTCACTTTCAAATAAAAATTTCCTGATAATTTACTCACCCCCATGTCATCCAAGATGTTCATGTCTTTCTTTCTTCAGTCGAAAAGAAATTAAGGTTTTTGATGAAAACATTCCAGGATTATTCTCCTTGTAGTGGACTTTAATGGCCTCCAAATGGTTGAAGGTCAAAATTACAGTTTCATTGCAGCTTCAAAGGGCTTTAAACGATACCAGATGAGGAATAAGGCCGTGTGTCCACCAAAGCGTTTTTTCCAGCTGCTAGCGTACTTTTTCAATTGTTTTCAATGGGAGCGCTGCGTTTTTTAAACGCCAGGAGCGTAACGAGGCGCTGAGCGTCTTTTTCACGCTCAAGCGCTGAGAGCTCGGCGTTTTTTACTGGTCGCCTCGAGTTGAAGAATGTTCAACTTTGAGTAAAACGCTGCGCTCATCACTGTCACTTTTTAGCCAGCCGTCCAATCAGAGTGGAGGAGGGGCGGGACAAATACAACACCGGCCAACCATCACAACATTCTTGTTGTACAACAACATCAACAAACAGAGAACGGAACAAAATGGATGAGAAATTAATATTGCTGCTCTCCAAAAATACATAGCACAGTAATTTCACATTGTGTCAACAATTTAAGTCTGAAACAAATTACCTGCAAAATCAGTTATAAGTAACAGTGGCGCGTATAATCCGTATCAAAGCAACAAAGCGTCTCAACGGAAAAAAACGCTGCGCTGCAGAAGCGCTCTCAAGCGCTCACAGACGGCCGTTTTAAGCAGAGCGCCTAGCGTTTTCAGCTGGCTAAAAACGCTCTGGTGGACACACGGCCTAAGGGTCTTATCTAGCGAAACGATTGGTCATTTTCTAAAAAAAATACAAATGTATATGCTTTATAAACACAAAAGTTCGCCTTGCGCTGTATGTCCTACGCCTTCCCTATTCAACTTACGGAACGAACACAGCGGCAGTTCCATTTTATCCGTAAGTAGAATAGGGAAGCCGTAGGACACACAGTGTAAGTTTTTTTAAGAATACGGAAAGCGGAATGGTGGAAGCACTTGCAAGGTGATAATTTGTGTGTATAAAGCATATACAGTTGTGTTTTTTTTTTTTTTTAAAGAAAATGACCGATCGTTTCGCTAGATAAGACCCTTATTCCTCATCTGGTATCGTTTAAAGCCCTTTGAAGCTGCACTAAAACAAATTTTGACCTTCAACCATTTGGAGGCCATTGAAGTCCACTATAAGGAGAATAATCCTGGAATGTTTTCATCATTCAAACCTTAATTTCTTTTTGACTGAAGAAAGAAAGACATAAACATCTTGGATGACACGGGGGTGAGTAAATTATCAGGAAATTTTAATTCAGAAGTGAACTAATCCTTTAAGCTGTCTTTTCGAGTGCTAACAACGCTCAAGGACTTACAGTCTGACATACAACCCTAATTATATAACTGCTCATCACTTTTAGACATACAATGTAGATATACATTACAGAGTTAAGTTCCCTTAGATTTTCCTTTATAGGTAAACTATGCCTGTTATATGTCCCTCAATGCATTTATCATGTGTATTATGATGCTTTTATCCATTTCAGCTATTAAACGGCCATCATTCTGCTGTGTTTATCATGTGACAAAGGCGTTTCACACACTTTGTGCTAGCGTGACCGAGCCTGCCGTATTTCAAAAAAGAGTCAGAATGGCGGACACATCACCGCATCCTTTCCCACCGCCTGAATGCAGCGTCTGAGTTAAAGGCGCGTTAGCTTGCGGATCGCCATCAGATAGAGCGCAGGCAGGGGGATCAGAGATACATGAGGAAAAGGGGTCAGCTGTCTGCTTGATGCAAACGTTATCATGAGGAAAGCTCACTCCTTATCACTCTCACACCCACCGGCGGCCCGCCTGCCTGGCTGAGGATTATCCCTCAAGGGCGAATGCTTCTTCCCTCCATCATTCAGGCTCCGTATGGCAGCCACCTCCACCGCAGAGACCCGCTGTGAGAGAAGAAGGGTAGATTGTGCGTGAGGCGGCACAGAGCCAAAAATATGTTACAAATCCAAATATCCGAAATAATATTTATCATTTTCTTTTTTATATACAATGACCACTATTTGATGCTTACTAGCCCAGTTCCACGACCCATGGTCAGGAGAACAGAAACTCTGGAGGGAGAAAGTACGTCTGCGAGTGTCATCCTACTCTGCCGCTTCTCTGAGGTGATTCGTCCACAGGCCTGGACTCTTTCAAGTGTCTCTCTAGTCAGGCTATTAGCCTGCTCTGCAGTGAGGGTCAGCTGAGGAGAAACCTGCACTAATAGGGCTGGAGCTTATGGGGGCATACAGGGGCTAAAGTAACACCATCATCAGCTGTGAGTGTAGGGAGGTGAGTGAAGACTCCTAACTACCCTCAGCCTTCAGCAGAGCTCAGGATGTGCTTATAGTCTCCATTATGGTGGTCAGAGTGGTTTTCTAAAATGAAATGAACTCGAAATTTGATGTTTTATGTTGACGGGGGATCTTAGGCTGTGGCACTTGACCTAGTTCACTAGTATCTGAAAGACCTTTTTTGGCTTATAGAGGAGGTTGTTGGCCTCTTTTCAGTATCTTTTGTTAACTAATACAATCCTTATCCAATTCATCATTATCATCATCATATATGATTTTTTTTTTTTTTTTTTTTTGTCATCTGATGGTCAAACATCTGAGCTAATCTAAACTAAAGATAATTTGTATTGTATTGTATCACACTCATTTATATACACTTGTATGTGGCTGCTTACTGGCCCACCTCAAGTCTATAATATTCTGGTCCTTAGATATGACTCTGTTCCCTCCTTTAATGTAAGTTTTTTGCCCATATTAGATGAAAATCCATCAAGTAATCAACTAATTACTGGATCTCTAAAACCCATTTATTAAATTCTCTGTGTAACATCTAAACATGTAGAGATCAGATAAGCACCTCAAAAGCCGTTAGTATGTGATTCGGCCAGGATTTTGCCAGCTCGTTTTCAGGAAGTTGCTTTCTTGTGCTGAATTGAGGTTGAGTCAGTTGTCTTTGTGAGGGTAGACCTCATTTCCTCTGCAGCTCTTGACAGTTCAGATTAATCCAGAAGATCAGATGGAGCTCCAGCACTCACAGAGCAGACAGAGAGAAATGGAGAGTTTCACCCCCAATATATAAGAGTCCTGGACCTCATCTTTCCTCATCCTTTCTACTTTATCGTCTCCAAACAACTCAATCGCTACATTCCCTCGCCTGTCAAACTCTTCCTTTTGACCTCTCTTTGTGTTTGTATTTTTATCATTACCCTCCATTCTAAATCATAGTTACACTCTCTCTCTTTCTCTATCTGTGTACATGAATTCAACTGAAGCCATTTTGATTATGGTGTGGATTATTCTTGTTTTTATTATTACTATTTATATTACTATTTCTTATTTATTGTTATTAAAAAGCTTATGTGTAAGTTTTTCATTTTATTATTAATTTCATATTACGTTATATTATTTATTATTATTTACCACTTAAATTGCAGCTTACAGCTATATTTTGTGCTCTTTCAGCTCAATACTGACCTTTGTGGAGTGTACGAGGCACAACAGTCAGTGAACAACGCCATTACATTTCAATGAGCCTCTTTCTCTCTCTTTTACTCCTTCCGTCATCTTTGAGCGCTGTAGAGTGACATGCATCCCAGTGAAGGAGATCTCATGTGCTGTCATATGTAAATATGGGTTTCTTGTAGGGCTGTCAAGTTAAAATTTGAATTTCGTATATTCGTCACAAAAAGCACAACATTTTGTTTTTACTGTGAGTGTATACAAATAAAAGAAGACATTCCACAGTTTTTAATAATATATAACTCTTATTTGTACGTCCAAAATTGCCGGAGTATTTTTAGTCTCTTTCACACTGGCAAGAAAAAATGAGGTGGTATCGCCGGCGCAACCATCCGACCTCCGAGTGTTAATATAAAAATCGACATTCGAATGCAAAAACTGTGCATTCGAATTTTAGGTGTGCGTCAGACTTTCTGATGATGATGTAAGAGTCGTTGTTGTGTGTTAATGTTTTTGTTAGCATATCCAGTTGAAACCACTAGATGCGGCGCTGCTGCGTTCATTCATATAGAGAAGCTCAATGCGGCTCTAATCGACGCTTCAGCTTTTTGTATTAAACTATGCATAAATACATAATGCTGTTTTGATCATAATTGTTTATGCAATTTAATTTGTCATGTTTTTTCATTGTTTTTCATTTGTAATATAAGTAAAAATGTAGTTTTTCAGCCATTTTGACAGCCCTAGTTTCTTGTCTAATTAATCTAGTCCTTTCTCTGAGCGAAGTACAAGAGGCGAAACTCTCCTTTTACCCAAGAAAGGCTTTAATGCGCATTTGAGCTCCCCTAATATATTTATAACTAGAACAGATCTTTTTGAAGCATTTTAACGTCACTTTATTTCAGCACTGGGGAGAAACCAAACAATTTCACACCGTTTTTGAAAAGCAATAGATATGTACTGAGAATCTGTTCAGAATTAAATATATTTTTGCAGAAGTAATATCAACTCCTCAAAAGCAGAATAAAACAGCATTAGTTGTGCTCCACTATCTTAAACATTTCTTGATAATAAAAGGCTGTGAAACCAAAAGCTGTGAAATAAGATTTAAGGGGAAAGGAAAGAGGCTTGACATGAACGTTGTGTTTCTTGTACAGGTATCAGACCGCTGTGTGGTTGCTTTGGTGCCCAAGCAGACGTCCTCCTACAACATTCCTCCCACAACTAGCATCTCTCGGACTTCTATCAGTAGATACGGTGAGTATGTTTGTCTGATGATGATGATGATGATGATGATGCTGCTGCACAATTCACTGTGATTGAGAAGAGGTCTGTAATTATACGTTTAGCTAGTTAGAAGCAGTATAGATATAGATATACAGATGTAAATACGCAGTTTAAGACTGGCTTTAAATGATGCATTTGATGATTGTGCGCACGAGCCACGTGCTGCAGTTTTGCTTTGCAGCCCGCAGGATGCCCAAGGGAGCCTTCGGGGCACCAGAGAATGAGAGCGAGAGCGAGAGAGCATGCCAGGGAGGGTAAGAGGAAGAGAGAGAGGTGTTAGCAGTTAGCGTGAAGCTCAGTAATGCTGATTTCTCCGCTGAGTTTGGATGCCGCCCGTAATGGACACATTAGCTCCTTCCCCATAGCGTTGCTTTGAGGGAGTGCCACAGGGCTCCCCATCTGGCCCGTTCTCATTTTCCATCACACTGAGCTGCAGGACACTCTCTGATTGCTAATTATGCACCGCCGATGATACTTCACACGGGCGAAAAAACTCAAATGACACGCAGCCAAATACCAGGGCCAGCAATGAAATGGAGCCCCTTGTGCGTTGTCACCTAGCAACCCTGCCAAACTACACACACAAACATCTCACCTGGCTTCAATTCACTAGATCCACATGAAACGCAGCCCGTATCAGCGTATTACACGATTCAGTTAATCAAAGCTTGAGGACGTTTCTCGCATCTGTGCAGTTTAATGAAAGAATGTAATTATCTTCTCTTATCACTTGTAAACATAATGACATTTAAAGTTCAGGGAACACTTCAAACGTCCAAAGATGCAACAAGCAACCTGAGAAATATTCTATAAAGCTATCTTTATTTCTCAGCCATGCTCTCTCCGTTAACCAACAAACCTCAATCTTTTTGTATCCTCCCCCTGAATTAGGTAGTTAAGAGTTTTTAGGGTTATGTTTGGCACTTTGATCTATTTTATTGCAAAAAGCTTGTTGTATATTTTAGGAAACTCATCAAGTGGGAATGAGATGGCACAACACAGTGCAGTTTTTGGCTGTTTTTACAACCTGCTTTTGTGTGTGGTGCATAAAAAGCAGCTATCTCATCTGGCAGAGCCCTGGTGCCCATCAATCACGCCATGGCACAGCGGGCACAGCTGTGCACAGGCACCTGCTGATTGATTCATATCAATTTAATGCTCAACACTTAGCAGCTCGGCTCAATTTAGCATGCCAGCAACCCCTGCCCAAAATAACACACTGCTCACACACCTCTGTGAATTAAACTGTGAATGTGTACATACATGTATATCATGAATATTTTACACATTATTATATAAGCATCCAGCCCATAAGTGAGTCAGAAATTAATTCACTAATCCCTCTGATTAATTCAAATTTGTTAAACTGATTAAAAGTCTAATTAATAGTCCAATAATTTAACAATACCATACTATTTATATTATATTATATTATATTATATTATATTATATTATATTATATTATATTATATTATATTATATTATATTATATTATATTATATTATATTATTTTGTGACAATGTATATTTGCACATTCGGCAAGGTGACATAAAGAAATAATTGTTACACAAAAGGTACTAAAATATGAAATTATGAGGTACTAAGTTATAATTATATGATAAAAAGTTGAAATTATGACACAAAAAGTCATATTAAAGGGTTAAGGTCACCAAAAAATGAAAATTATGTCATTAATTACTCACCCTCATGTCGTTCCACACCTGTAAGACCTTCGTTCATCTTCAAAACACAAATTAAGATATTTTTTGATAAAATCTGATGGCTCAATGAGGCCTCAATTGCCAGCAATATCCTTTTTCAGTGCCCAGAAATGTACTAAAATCATATTTAAAACAGTTCATGTGACCATAGTGGTTCAACCTTAATATTGTATAGGGACGAGAATACTTTTTGTGCGCCAAAAAAAAATTCAAAACACTGCTTCATGAAGCTTCAAAGCTTTACGAATCTTTTGTTTCAAATCAGTGGTTTGGAGCGTGTATCAAACTGCCAAAGTCATGTGATTTCAGTAAACGAGGCTTCGTTACATCATAAGTGTTTTGAAATTTCAATGGTTCACCACTGGGGGGCGTGAATTTGGCAGTTTTTTACACGCTCCGAACCACTGATTCGAAGATTCGTAAAGCTTCGAAGCTTCATAAAGCAGTGTGTTTTGAAATCGGCTATCACAGATATTGTTGAATAATTTGTTATTTTGTTTTTTTGGTGCACAAAAAGTCTTCTCGTTGCTTTATAACATTAATGTTGAACCACTGTAGTCACATGAACTGTTTTAAATATGTCTTTAGTAGCTTTCTGGACATTGAAAGTGTTAATTATCTTGCTGTCAACGGAGTCACTGAGCCATCGGATTTTATCAAAAATATCTTAAATTGTGTTCCGAAGAGAACAAAGGTCTACGGGTGTGAAACGACATGAGGGTGAGTAATTAATGACAGAATTTTATTTTTGGGTGAACTAACCCTTTAATGACAATTCTACACATACAGAAAAACATAATTATGAAATGAAAAGTCAAAATTGAAATAAAATGTCACAATTATGATAAAATGTTGACTTTTTGTTTATGTCATAATTATGATTTACCAAAGCATGATGGTGAAATGGGCTTCCATACTTTTTGACCATTTGTTTGTGAATCAGAATACACTAAAAGTGCTGTTAAAGTCAAGATATTCCAATTTTCTGTAATGGATACACTCAAATAGTCAAGAAATAGTAAAGTTATAATCTCTCAATGCCAATACTGTGGCAACAGCCAAAAGGACTGCAAGTTTGCAGTAGCTTTAGATGGATTGAACCCGAAAATCTACTTCTTCCTGTATGCCCCGCTGCTAACACCACCATTTCTCCTGAATTCTCCCTTGTGACTCCGGCCTGCTCAAAATTCCACTTCTGTCTCGAAATAGCCGAGGCTATTTGCCTTCCTTTGCCGTTTCACATGCCCTTTGAAGCCAGGTGACGAGGACAGAGAGAGCGAGACTTTGAAAGGATGTAGAAGAATATACCACCATTGTGAGAAGCCGATCTGACCTCCCAAGAGAGCACTCAACCACCGCAAAAAAAAAAAGCCACACATCTAATTGGAGAAGTGAGCAAGAGACTGATTATTTAACACGCGAGGATGGAGGAGAAAAGGAGATGAGATGGATGAGCGAGGAGCTTAACTCATTAGAAATCTTTAGATGCATTGATTAGGTCCTGCGATGCAGACGTTTAAAGCATGTGTGCAGCACAATGAATCAGGACGAGCCAATTATGAGGCCTTTGAAGAGGAGGCCAGAGAGCGTCGACTCATCTCGCTCAGTCTTGAACGAATACAGAGATGAATCCTCTACAGAGAGAGAGAGAGGAGGAAAGAGATACACAGGGTTAGACAGAGTAAATGAAATGTGAGAGGGCCATGCTCTTTCTATTCATCCCTAAGAATGACAATGTAGAAGAATGGCGGTGTAAGAAGATCATAATCCTCTTTCTATATATCTATCTCTCTCTATTCCCACAGACTCGACATTCCGGTACACGGGCAGTCCGGACAGCCTGCGCTCCCGTGCTCCTATGATCACCCCGGACTTGGAGAGCGGAGTCAAAGTCTGGCACCTGGTGAAGAACCACGAGCACGGGGACCAAAAGGAAGGCGACCGCGGCAGCAAGATGGTATCTGAGATCTACCTCACCCGTCTGCTAGCTACTAAGGTAACGCCTCACGTTTTTGTGGTGAATTTTAAACTTAAAGATGAATTGAATAAAGGGTTTGAAATTTACACCCACCAACCAGCCAAATGCGGGTGAAAATCAACCGTGGCGGGTAACACACATCAACTTAACCAGTTTGGTGGGTTATGAACCTCAGTGCTTCCCACGTATAATAACGGCCGCCCAAGTATATTTGGAGACACATTTTTGCTTTTATTATTTTTATCCTTATATACTTTTTATATCCGCGATCGATAAACTAGTCGTTTCATATCTGCTCGTTACGTGTGCGTCAGAACTGTTTACTCCCGCTAACATTCCCACAGGCGCTGCATTTTGCAAAGTCACAAGGCGGCGCTGTTGCGTGTTCTAAAAGCTCGCGCAACAGCACTTCAGTCTGCTTCACAGTGATTCTCAATCAATGAAAAGCGCAGATTTATGCCAAGCGATTTCTAATGAACTCAAGTTGATGAATTATTACAATGTCTACTTTATGGCCTCCATATAAAATGTTTTAGACGATTGTAAGAATCTGAAGGATCAGCCTGCAATAGTACAGACATTTCAAAATAAGAGTACCTGTGTATTTCGAGCTTGTTTATAATTAAAAGACACGCTAAGTTTTTTCTTTTTCTTTTGGGCATTATTGGTATTTTGGTTACAGAATAAATTGTATTTAATTTGATTTCCATTTAATTCATAGTAAATTATTGTAGTCTCCCCCACAGGAAGAAAAGACTAAGAACATTATTTGACACATATATTATTCATGTTATAAATTTTACTAGTAAAATCTGTGTCCCATTCACTGAGAGAGACACTATATCACCATTTAAATGCTGTAATTTTGCATAATTTACAATGCATAATAATGCATAATATTAGTATGTAATTAAATGTAATATGATATGTAATTAAAATTCATTTCAATAAATAAAAATACTGTTAAAAATCACACATTATTTGTTTGTCACATGTAGTAGACCATTTTTGTGCCATGGGTAATAGGAGGATTTTTCGCCCGGCTACCACCGCAAAAATATTTCAAACCTGTGGGAAGCACTGAACCTTATATTACATCCTATCCCTATCAGAGCTCCTCCCTTGAACTTTTGTTTGTATCCTAGTGATTTACTGTTTTGGACTGCCGCCTTTTACTTGAGAATGACACGTCTGGATTGATACCTCTGAGATGTCTGGCGAAGAGACTTTTTTTTAACCCGTTGTCCCTCCATTTAGGGGTCCGATTAACGCAAACTTTCCCGCACTGTTATAAAGGCACAGATATTATACCTTTGTGCTTTCATTGATAAACATTTGCCATCAATGTACTAATGTAGAAGGCATAAGGCATATCATCATGACATCATATATATTGAAATGATGAAATATTTTGGGGAATCAGTTTTTCATTATCATCATCTGACACTTTTAGAGTGAGAGTGGGTTGGCTTTTTTGAATAGATGTCACCTGAGAGGCTTCAGTATGCTGAAAATAAATCAGAATTTTTTTTTATTATTAATCCTATGTTATTTTATTTTAATTGTTTGAGCAAACCATGACTGACTGTCACAAAACTGAAATGCATTTAATGATTCAGAATCAGATTAATAATAAATGTTTAAATCTAATCAGTGATTTTGATAATGTAATAATCTGATATTTTTGGTTTAGTTAATAGAAGTTCTGAATGGCCGATAACTGCTTTGCTTTTTTCTTTTAGGGTACGCTGCAGAAATTTGTGGATGATCTGTTCGAGACTCTCTTCAGTACGGTGCACAGAGGCAGCGCGCTTCCTTTAGCTATCAAATACATGTTTGACTTCCTGGATGAACAAGCGGACAAGCACGGCATCCATGACACCGATGTTCGCCACACCTGGAAAAGCAACTGGTGAGAGGACACACTCGTGTACACACTACCTAACCTCAAGAAGTTGTTTTTTCCCAGTTTCTGCAATAGAAAGCCATGTAACCTTTCTCTTTCTGTTTTTGTGTGCGTATCTTCACAGCCTTCCTCTGCGTTTCTGGGTGAATGTGATAAAGAATCCCCAGTTTGTTTTTGACATCCACAAGAGCAGCATCACGGATGCGTGTCTGTCTGTGGTGGCTCAGACCTTCATGGACTCGTGTTCCACATCTGAACACAGACTGGGCAAAGACTCGCCCTCTAATAAGCTGCTTTATGCTAAAGATATCCCCAACTACAAGAACTGGGTAGAAAGGTAAAACAATCGAATGCCATTAACAATATTTAACTTTTTATTTAATGTTATTTTTGTAACAAACTAAACCCCTTCATTCTCATTTTTTTCATATAATGTTAATTCAATACTACAAACAAGCTCCCACGCAACATTGATTTTCGCTATTGACTATCGCCCCCTGGCTGTCTCCACAGGTACTACGCTGACATCAGCAGGCTGCCAGCCATCTCCGATCAGGACATGAATGCGTATTTGGCAGAACAGGCACGACTTCACTCCAATGAGTTTAACATGCTCAGTGCCCTCAACGAGATTTACTCCTACATTAGCAAGTACAGCGAAGAGGTGAGGCGAAAGAAGATTCATCTGAAAACATGCTGTCAACCTTAATGTTCAAAACGTTCTCAATCTGCTCTGTATTGAAACCGACTTCTCTGCTGTCTAAAGTGCCTAAACAGAGCCACAAAAGTGAATTATAAAATATTTATTTTGTTTATGGATCGATGGTTCTAGGCAAAGAGTGTAGAATCTGTCTATACTGGATACATGTAACGATAAAAATACACTGGATCTTCAGACTGTTATGTTTAAAGCTGATGTTTCTCATGTCTAAAGTAGTATTTTGAATCTTTTATTATGTTTTTTTTTTTTTATTTAAATCATCTTTCTATATATATATATATATATATATATATATATATATATACTTTGATTTAGTTGCCAAAAGATAACCATTTGAGGTCTGTACCTTAAAGGTGCCCTAGATTCAAAAATTGAATTTACCTCAGCATAGTTAAATAACAAGAGTTCAGTACATGGAAAAGACATACATTGAGTCTCAAACTCCATTGTTTCCTCCTTCTTATATAAATCTCATTTGTTTAAACGACCTCCGAAGAACAGGCGAATCTCAACATAACACCGACTGTTACGTAACAGTCGGGGTGAACGCCCCAATATTTGCATAATGCCAGCCCATGTCCCCAACATTATAAAAGGCATTAGACAAGGGCAGCCAGTTAACGTCTGGATCTGTGCACAGGTGAATCAACAGACTAGGTAAGCAAGCAAGAACAATAGCAAAAAATGGCAGATGGAGCGATAATGACTGACATGATCCATGATAACATGATATTTTTAGTGATATTTGTAAATTGTCTTTCTAAATGTTTCGTTAGCATGTTGCTAATGTACTGTTAAATGTGGTTAAAGTTACCATCGTTTATTACTGTATTCACGGAGACAAGAGCCGTCGCTATTTTCATTTTTAAACACTTGCAGTCTGTATAATGCATAAACACAACTTCATTCTTTATAAATCTCTCCAACAGTGTAGCATTAGCCGTTAGTCACGGAGGACAGCCTCAAATTCACTCAGAATAAAACGTTAACATCCAAATAAATACTTTACTCACATAATGCGAAGCATGCATACAGCATGCATGACGAACATCTTGTAAAGATCCATTTGAGGGTTATATTAGCTGTGTGAACTTTGTAAATGCGCTGTAATATAGTCGACAGCTCGTGTGGCAGGGAGCACGCAAATTAAAGGGGTGGCGCTGCCTAAATCAGTGCATTGTTAATGATGCCCCAAAATAGCCAGTTAAAAAAATTAATTTAAAAAAATCTATGGGGTATTTTGAGCTGAAACTTCACAGACACATTCAGGAGACACCTTAGACTTATATTACATCTTGTGAAAAAGCATTCTTGGGCACCTTTAATATATATTATACTAGTGTAGTTCCTCAGCCATAAATACTTCTCCAGATCAGTACAGCTTTATTTCTAGAATAACATGCATTGAAACAAGAGGTACTCGTGAAAGAGTTTCACAGAATGATGTCATCTTTAAACAGTCTCTAAAGCCAGCAGCAGGATTCAGAGTCACACACACACACACACACACTTATGCACAGTGTGGGGACAGACAGGGAGAGAGAATGAATAGGCTTCTGATGAGGAAGATTACACAGCTAGATCACTGACAGCCACTCCGACACAAAGAGCACTAGAGTAGGGCCCACGATGGAGATGTTCCAACCGTAATGGCAGCTCCACTCAGGGGACCCATTAGTCTGACCTTTACTTTACACAGCATTTAGGACAGCGCCAAGAGCCCGGAGACACAGCTCCGCCTGCAGCCTCTCCTCTCGCTCTCATGTAAATATCCTTCTTTGGTTGCTGGTCTGTTTTCTCTTGTCCTCACATTCCTACGTACACTCTTTTTTGCATATCCTTTCATTCTTTTATATACTAGGTCTGCCTTTCTACAAATAGAGCAGTGATTCCCAACCAGGCATATGTATACATCAGGGGTACTTGAGCAGATTCCAGGGGGTACTTATAAGATTTTAAGTTTGCTTTGTAGATTTAAATAAGTGGATTTAAAGGGTTAGTTCACCCACAAATGAAAATAATGTCATTAATTATTCACCCTCATGCCGTTCCACACCTGTAAGTCCTTCGTTCATCTTCGGAACACAAATGAAGATATTTTTGATGAAATCCAATGGCTCAGTGAGGCCTCTATTGCCAGCAATGTCACCAAACCTCTCAAGATCCAGAAAGGTACTAAAGACATATAGTATTTAACATATAGACATATAGACTACAGTGGTTCAACTTAAATATTATAAAGTGACGAGAATACTTTTTGTGCACCAAAAAAAACAAAATAATGACTTTTCAACAATATCTAGTGATGGATGATTTCAAAACACTGCTTCATGAAGATTCAGAGCTTTACGCATCTTTTGTTTCAAATCAGTGATACGAAACAAAAGATTTGTAAAGCTACAAAGCAGTGTTTTGAAATCGGCCATAATATGTTGCTTTTAAAATATTGTAAAATCTATTTTACAGATATTAATGTATAGAGTATATTATTGTTAAAGGTCCCGTTTTTCGTGTTTTTTTTTAAGCTTTGATTGTGTTTATAGTGTGCAATATAACATGTGTTCATGTTTCGCGTGTAAAAAAACACAGGATTTTTCACATAATTTACTTATCTGTATACCGCTGTTTCCACTGTCATAAAAACGGGCTGATGACTTCCTTGTTCTATGAAGTCCCTCCTTCAGAAATACGTAACGAGTTCTGATTGTGCCAGCGGTTCCTGTGTTGTGATTCGACAGCTCTGAGCGCATCTTGCCCGGAAAGGTCACGCCTCTTACCATAACGTGGAGATGCACGCGCTCAGTGTTATTGTAAACATGTCTTTAATTTTACCCTATCAATCTGAGCCGGAATCAGACCCGGTGATTGGACTGCGGGATGAAAATAACAGCGTTTCGACGACATGGCGACAAACACACTCTACAAACGCAACTCTTGTGTATTCCTGTGGACGGAGGTTAGTCAAAAAACTGTTTTAGTGACGTCATTAAAGAAGGAAGTAGAGGGATGTAGTCCAAACTGGCCGTTCGATGTAGGCGACTTCTGTTAAATAAAATATCTCGCTTGGCATTGAACTTTGAGCTTTAAAATTTTACAGATTTTATTTATACTCTAACAACAACATTACACACTAACTAAAGTTTGAAACATGGGATCACGAAGAACGGGACCTTTAATCTGCAATTCAAGTTACTTGTCTTCTATTTTAAGTTCTTTTTGATTCACCCAAAAATGACACCTTCAAGTTGTTCCAAACCTGTATGAGTTTCTTTCTTCTGTTGAACACAAAAGAATATATTTTGAAGAATATGGATAACCAAACAGTTGATGACTTCCATATTATTGGGAAAAAAAATACTATGGAAGTCAATGGGCCCATCAACTGTTTGGTTACTGATATTCTTCAAAATATCTTCTTTTGTGTTCAACAGAAGAAAGAAACTCATACAGTACAGGTTTGGAACGACTTAAGGTTGAGTAAATGATGACAGAATTTTCATTTTTGGGTGAACTATCCCTTTAACTAGGGACTCCTGAGCATCTTTCTATCTATCAAACATAAATTCAATACTAAAGTCATCAGACGCCATTTTTAAAGCAGTAACCGCTCAAGATGTCGCCAGTTACCTTTTCTAACTTGCATAGAATGAAGATAGAAAGACTGTATTCGATATTCCGTATAATCGGAGTTAAGTTGAAAAGAAAAAGAAAACATGTCTGGTTTGCTGTCAATGAATTGAGCCTTGTGAGTGACAAACAATGTTGAGAAACACAAGTGTAGACCATGAAGCCACCTGCTTGTGTTTATTTTCCCTGCAGAATCTCAAAAAAGAAAGCACAAAGCTAAAAGGAGAACATCCTTTTGTTCACCCAGCCAAATGCGTACGGCGGGACAATCCGTACCTGCATGCAGTAATTCAGATTCATTATACAATGCGAATAGGACAACTGAAAATAATTACCTCTGTCAGCGCTCTGGAGCACTTAACCTGATGAGAGAGGGAGAGAGAGCGCTAGACAGAGAGAGAGAATATGTGCTCTCCTTAAAATGAAGGCGACTGAATCAGACACAATGATGTGGAGAGTGCTCCTGCAGCTGTGCTGAAATGCATGAAAAATTCAGTGCACGCGCTCCTCATCGAATACATGCTCATGCTGTGAGCCTCTAACGGAAGCTCGGAGCGGCTGTAGAAGTGTTGACCTGCCCCGTAGCTACAGCCGCTGAGACAAACCGAGCAGGTGTGGGCCCAACTTTGCTCCCATGGCAGGCGTCCTGGGAATACTGGATGCTGATGGAAGATGAAACAGACATCTAGTGCCTCACGATCCTGTCGATGGCTTCCAAATTTGACTTTTATTCATGAATTTGTTTGCCGCAGAGTGGCTCTTAATGGTGAAGTGATACTAATGTACACTGGGGATCGAACGTTTGGGAACCCCTTTTAAAATCTGTGAAAATGTGAACATTTTTAACAAAACGAGAGATCATACAAAATGCATGTTATTTTTTGTTTAGTACTGTCCTGAGTAAGATATTTTACATAAAAGATGTTTACATATAGTCCACAAGACAAAAAAATAGCTGAATTTATTAAAATAACCCTGTTCAAAAGTTTGGGAACCCTTGGATCTTAATACTGTGTGTGGTTACCCGATGATCCACGAATGTTTTTATGTTTTGTGATGGTTTTTCATGAGTCTCTTGTTTGTCCTGAGCTCTGTTCTTCAGAAAATTCCTCCAGCTCCTGCAGATTCATCAGTTTTCAAGCATTTTTGCATATTTGAATCCTTTCCAGCAGTGACAGTATGATTTTGAGATTCATCTTTTCACACTGAGGACAACTGGGGGACTCAAACACAACTATTAAAAAAGGTTCAAACATTCACTGATGCTCCAGAAGGAAACACGATGCATTAAGAGCCGAGGGGTGAAAACTTTTTGAATTTGAAGATCAAGGTAAATTGTACTTAATTTTTCTACTGGGAAACATGCAAGTATCTTCTGTTGCTTCCGATGGGCAGTACTAAATGAAAAAAAAAATCATATTTAAACAAAATAAGAAAAATGTGGACATCTTCATCCTGTTCAAACGTTCAAATATGCAAAAATGCTTGAAAACTGAAGAATCTGCAGGAGCTGGAGGATTTTTCTGAAGAACAGACCTCAGTTTAACTGCTCAGGACAAACAAGAGACTCATGAACAACCATCACAAAACATAAAAACAGTCGTGGATCATCCAGGTAATCACACACAGTATTGAGAATCAAGGGTTCCCAAACTTTTGAACAGGGTTATTTTAATAAATTCAGCTATTTTTTTGTCTTGTGGATTATATGTAAACATCCTTTATGTAAAATATCTTACTCAGGACAGTAGTAGACAAAAAATAACATGAATCTTGTATGATCTCTCTTGTTTTGTTAAAAATGTTCACATTTTCACAGATTCTGAAAGGGGTTCCCAAACTTTCGATCCCCACTGTAATTCCTTATTGAAGGTGGGAAGAAACTTAAAGCCGAGAAAGGGTGGGCCGAACTTGGTTTGAATGTTGTCTGAGGTGGTATAGCATATTTTAAAGATCCTAACGTTTAACCAAAAGTTTGATGGTTTATTTGAGATTCATGACATTGTGCTTTTGAGCATAGATTACTTTATAGCACTACTTGTATAGTTTGGATAAGCGTCAGTTAAGTGACAGTATTCATAAAGTTAGAAGTAGTAGATTGATGTGAGTTTCAGAGTCTTTGTTTACAATCACTCATTCTTTCGCAGTTACGGGAGGAGATTCCCACATACACCCATCCTCCACTGCCCTCCATTTTAGGCATCTTAAAGATATCATTAATGAAGCCCCTTCTTGGCTAGTTGGAAGTGCCCATATCAATCTAATTTCCCATTATTTTCACTGTTTGATGTGCAAATGAGTGGCAGACAGCAGCCACAATGCCACTTCCCACCTTGTTCCTCTGACACCACAGTCGGAGACTATGACATGAGCACAGAGAGGGGTCGATCCCGTCTGTCCGCCCCCTCTCAACATGACTCGACATTTTTGACTGCTCTGTTTTCAAAAAAACACACAGATGGAAAATGAGAGATGGCACTCTGCAGATTGGGTCAGACTCAAGTTATACTTTCCCTTTTAATGAAATATTCATGAAATGAAGTCTCTGGCAATTTTTCTCTCAGAGACTGAAAATTAGTCCAAGTCTTATACCACAGTGAGCAGTAACTGTGATAATTAGATATAGAGTATGCCGTCTGAAGAAAGTGTCTGGTGTTTAATGGCTGCCTGGATCAGTTTTATGTTCTAGTTGTGGATGTATGCAAATGGAAGCTTTGTTCACATTAAACCCAATTCGGATCTGTTTGTTTAGACAGTGTAGTCTGTATCTGCCAAGAGACTTTCCTAACATCTAAACATTAAATAAGATATATTTTATATTATATTGTAAATATTAAAAATATCTAAGATAAGATACATTTAAATATGATACATTTTTAATATTTTATATTATATATATATATATATATATATATATACATTTAAAAAAAAATATATATATATATATATAAAATGTATTTTATTTAAATGTATCTTATCTATAGTATAAAAATATATTGTAAATATTAAAAATATCTAAGGTACATTTTTAATATAATTATGTATATATATGCATTTATAAAAAATAACATATAATATATAATATAATATTAAAAATGTATCTTATTTAAATCTATCTTAGATATTTTTAATATTCTATATTGTAAATATTAAAAATATCTAAGATTAAATAAGATACATTTTTAATATTATTATATTATATTTTTTTATATATATAAATTTATATATTTTTAAATATATTTTAAATAATATTATTTTTTATATATTTTACTCTCATATCATTAAATATCAGTTTTGTGGCCATGCTCTATCCCTCTGGGATCACATTAAAATATCTAAATTTTCTTATGTGATAAATGTAACTAATTATTATATTATATTATATTATATATTTTATTTATATTTTACTCTGCTATAAAGTCATTTCATTAAATGCTGCATTAAATTTTGTGTTAACGCTCCCCCTCTGTCCTCGGATCACATTAAATGCTTTATAAACTTTTCAATTTTTTCGCCCTTTATTCTGTTGTAATGTGTTCTTCAGAGCAAGCGAGATCTGACCCCTCACCTCACATCTGCCGTAATGCCAGAGTGATTAACACCTTCCTCTGTTCTTTTCGTAGATCACTGCTGCACTGGAACAGGACGAGACGGCAAAGAAACAGCGACTGGCCTACAAAGTGGAGCAGCTCATCGCCGCCATGTCGCTGGAGAGCTGAGAGAACGACAAAGCTTGAACGAAGGACGAAAGACTCGGTCAAACCATCATCCAAAGCCTCTTCACACAAAAGAGAGCAACACTGGCTAGAGACATGACACCAACAATAGCTTGTGCTTTTTTTTCTACAATTTTGTGAAGAGGTCAACTTTTAAGACCAATGGACAACTGTTTGATGAAAGCAAGTCACATGGCTTTCATCTTGAGGATCGGATCAGGCGTGGAAACTATGGTGTTCTGTTTTTAGTTTAAAACCTTGTGGGACGAGCAGCTTCCTGAGGCGTTTTTTGTTTGTTTATCTATTTGTTTGGTTTGTTTTAGTTCATTTGGTTCGATGTGCCTAGCACTGATTATCGTGATGGATGCAAGACTTGCAGAATCTGAAGAGATGCTGGTACTTCCTCAAAAAATGTGCTTGCTAAAAACCATTTCAGGAGGATTGGACCGAAGGAAACGGACATCTACTGCCTCGCCATTTACCGTCCAGTTGATGGCTTTTACTTCCAAATTTTTATTTTTATACATGAGTGCTTTTTGAGTTTGTTTCATTGAGTCAGCTAGTATAATTCCTCATCTTGGTGTGGCGAAAGTTCCAGTGTCTTTCTGTCCTTGGAAAGCAGCGGCTGCTACCAACACGTGTGTGCATGTCGACACAGTAGTACAAACTTTCGAGTCCCTCTGACCTAAGAGACCACGAGGCATCTACATGGCTTGGGAGCTAATGAAACTAACAAAAGGGGGGTCAAAGTTCAACCAGCATGTCCCTAATTGACTGCAAAGGACCAGAAACCAGTATCAAACTGGACGAACTCCGCTCTACGGTCTCTCTGTGTGCATATGTCCTGTTTTCTACACGTTAGCGTATGTGAATGTACAAACGTTACTCTATTTTGTCTTCGCATTTTAGTTGCTTTTCTAAAACGGGAGTCAGTTGAGCTGATCTCTCCGGCACGACGTCCTAAAGAACTGAACCTCCTTCTCCATAATAGCGCTGCTGAGATTCCGATACGAAAGCAGCGATGAGTAGCACCTTCAGCTCAAATCACGTGTGGAGAAACCCCACCTTCCCTTTCAAATGAATGGACTCGGATCTTACCAGAAAGTATTAATTATTATGTATGGTCCAATGTGTGTGTAGTCTGCATGCATTATACAGTACCTCATATTAAAAAAAATAATGTCTCCTTTCCCATTTACTCCTACGTTCAAGTGCCAAGAGGTCACGTGAGTTGTGGATGACTCAGAGGAACGCCGTTGATGTAATATACCATGTCACTTCCTTTCCGTACACACACGTCGGGATTAAGTGCCAAAAGATCGCTTACTTACGCACTTGTCGGTTGATGCTTTATTAAGGGAACGGACCCTGTATACTGTAAAAAAAAAAAAAAAAAAAAAAAAAAATCTCCGGTTTAGAAGTTTCATTCTCGCCACTCGCAAATTCAGGTACGAAAAGACCATGAGCTTGGAACGGTATTTGTAAATATAAAAAGTATTTGTAAAATACTTTAGATGTCTGGAATAGCTGGAGTGGGTTCTTTCCAATCTCTTTTGTTTTTTTTGTTTTTTTTCCCCCATCTGACATGAAATATGTCAACAGAACGCATGAACAAAAGACAACATAGCTTTCATTTATAATGCATGATGGCAGGTAGAGCTGTTTTTGAAGATCATCCGAACCAAAATAGACAAGGTCGTTCAGGTCAGAGGCATCTTAGGTTCACAGAGGCATCAGGGAGAGACTTGACTTCTCCTCAGTAAAAATGCAGTATCGGATGTGAAGAAATAGACTCAAATGGCGCTTGTTGTTTTCCCCCTGTGGCCTTAGAACATTTAATCTGTTGTTTCTAGTTGATTTAATCAGCGACGTGTCATTTTTCTCCCTGTCTTTGTTAGCTGTGTTTGAGACTGATCAGATAAAGAGAGGCAATGCGACGATGAAGAAGGGTGGAAGAGGCATGCCCTCTCTCAGACGGCTGCTGGGTGGTGTCTGCCGGAGTGTTTGAGAAGCATAGGAATGAGATGGAGAGAGAGACAGACCCCTTTAGCTTCAGATTCCTCCTGCTGCTTTGAAGCTCGCCTTTGATCTCAACTAGTCGTGTGCACAGTGTGATCAGGAGATAAAAAAAAATACACATCAAAACTAGGATCCAGTGCAGGAGATTGCAAATGAAGAGCTGCATGAAAGACAATGAATTAATCTGTAAAAGGAATAGTTCACCCAGACGATTCTATCATCGTTTACTCGCCCTCATGTCCATTAGAAACTTGTTTGACTTTGAATGATGCTCGCGAGCTTTATGAAGGATACAAAAGCATCATAAAAGTGCTACTTATGTCTTATGTGCTTTATACAAAGGCTTCAGAAGTCATAGGATAGATGTGGCTTGGAGACAGACCAAAATGAAGTCTTGAAAGAGAAAGTGTGAATCGTTCAGACTGGTTTTGGGAACTGACTCAACTAGTTCATTGAAAAGATCCGAGTCAAAAGAGTGATTCTGAAAAATCTAGGAGGGGTGGCAAGGTTTAAAGGGTTAGTTCACCCAAAAATGATAATTTTGTCATTTATTACTCATGTCGTTCCACACCTGTAAGACCTTCGTTCATCTTCGGAACTCAAATTAAGATATTTTTGATGAAATGCGATGGTTCAGTTGACAGCAAGATAATTAACACTTTCAATGCCCTTAAAGCTACTAAAAACATATTTAAAACAGTTCATGTGACTAAAGTGGTTCAACATTAATATTATGACGAGAATACTTTTTGTGTGCCAAAAAAAACAAAAAACTTTTCAACAATATCTAGTGATGGGCGACTTCAAAACACTGCTTTGAAGCTTTACAAATCTTTTGTTTCGAATCAGTGGTTTGGAGTGCCAAAGTCACGTGATTTCAGTAAATGAGGCTTCGTTTATGCGATCCGAACTCATTGAGCCATCGGATTTTATCAGAAATATCTTAATTTGTGTTCCGAAGATGAAAGAAGGTCTTATGGGTGTGGAACGACATGAGGGTGAGTGATTAATGACAATTTTTGGGTGAACTAACCCTTTAAGGTGAATAATGAGAAATCGAGGTCCGATTCTCACACAAAATTCTTGTATAACTTCATAAGACATGTTTTATGGTGCGTTTGTGTCCTTTTTGAAATTTGAAAGTTTCATATGGATTTATATGGAAAAGGGTGACCTGGACAGTCTTTACTGCAAAAAAAAAAAAAAAAAAGTGATTTTCAGTGTCTTTGTTTTCCAGAACAAACATCTAAACATTCTTAAATCATTTTAATATATAAATATTAAACATATCTTCCAATGGGGTAAGAAAAAAAAATCTTAGTTTATTTGTCTTTTCCCATTGGCAGATATTTTTAAGCATTAACTTCATTTTTTTAAAAAAAAAGAAAAGAAACAAGACGTTATTATTTTGCTTCTCAAATAAATATGTATTGATTTAAGAATGTTTAGATTGTCTTCCCTGGAAGAATGAATGTCATATCATTAAATTATGACAGATTTTCCATTTTGGCATGAAATATTACTTGAAGTTATGGCATAATTCCACTCTTCCTGAACAACCACACACTCCTCTAACAAACACACACTACTGTATAGTCAACATATGTGAATTTACAAGCCATGTCAGTGACATTAGGGTCCATGACAAAGCTTCCTACTTTCGGTTATCCACAGTCTTCCCCGTTTTCCGTTCATCAGAGCCCATCCTAGCTCTACAAGGGCGAGAGACCTTCCGTTGACCCCACTGCCCTTCGCGGATGCGGCCGAGTTTTATTGTGAAGCTTTTTTGCTGCCACATTAGTCGAGGAGGGACGACTCTCCTGCTTGTGCAAAAATTCAGAGAACAAAATGTATTCTGGTCCTAACATTTTGTTCGAAATGATGTGGCACAGGAAATTGCACTTTGTTGAGAGAGATTTCAGTAGCTCAACGCTTATTAATGTTTATTAGAAGACATTTGATCCCTTGAAAAAAAGTTAATTATAATTTTTATTGCGCTATTCTGCAGAGCAGAATAAAATTTGACAGCACTGGGCAGCTTTCTGGAATATCAGCAGTCATCTGTGGCGGTCACAACTGCTGTTCGTTTTATATTTGGCACGAATCGACAGACTTGGAAGCAATTTTGTGCACTTTTATTGTTTTTAGCTCATGTTTTGCTCTGTGATGGAATAGCATGCTACGAACAAGTGAAATGTTCATATTCTCTTCATATTACCGATCGTAAACAAAAACGAGAGCGTAAAAGGCTTTTGTAGTCAGTTTGATCACCTCAGAGGTGAATATCCTTCCATTTACAATCACGCAAAATTATAAACGAATCTCTCTTTGTAGACACTGGAGTTCTGTAACATAGTACATAGAAATAATAATGACCTCGATGATGATGACGATGATGATGATGATGATAATAATAACACTTATGGTTGTCTGTTCTTGTTGTTTTTTAAGTGTTGTGAAAATTGTAAGAGAGTTAAAGTATTTAAAAAGAAAAAAGTCGGTCTTGTTTTTTTAATTGCTTTTGTTTTGTTATATTATATTACTGTGTACCTATTGTAAATATGAAGCACACCTATTTTGCAAGCCAAGGATTCACTTTGTACTGTTGTTATATATAAATAAAATTTACTGGTTAAAAACGGTGGTTCTACTCGACTCATTGAGAAATATCCTACCCTGTCATTATCTGAATCAGAATGACTTCTGTCAGCCCCGAGGGGAAAAATAGCCTCACATTCATCCCACTTAGTTGGGGTTAATCTAGGGATGCAATTTAAACCCTGCCATCAATGAACACTCGCACTCAGCGTAACAAGGTAACCAATGGAGCTTAAACAGCCCAGCGCTGCAGTTTGTCTTTCCACGTGGCCATTATCCCTAGCTGGACATTTCTCTCGCACCACACTCAGACAAATTACATTACAATGGTAATGGGCCGGTGGTTTCTGATTGGATGGCCGTGTAAAATGCTCCCAGCGGGACTGAGGTGGATGTGCCGGTTTTTAATCGATACAGATGTCTAGTTCGGGCAAGAAAACCACCAAATACAGCCTAAGGCAATGTGTTTTGTAACTTTATTCACCGTAACCTTCATTCACAGTTTTTAAAGGCGTGGTTAATTGCGATTTCACTTTTTTAACTTTAGTTAGTGTGTAATGTTGCTGCTTGAGCATAAACCGTATTACAGCACTGATAGTTCAATGCAAACGGAGATATTGTATTTTAAAGTTATGGTAGTTTAATGCCAACAAAAACGACCTGGGGTGTGTTTCCCGAAAGCATCCTTAGTCAACTATGGTCTTAAGTCCCATTGAACTCTATTAGTAACGATGGAATTCGCTTTGGGAAACGCACCCCTGGTTTGGACTACGACGAGCTTCTGCCGCGTTCCAGGCAACCCGTAACCCGTGTTTTTCCAACCTTCTACCCGTGAAAGTGCACTGGAACAGCAGTCAAAGCCCAGACTTCCCACCCGTGAACTCGTACCAGATCAATGTACTCCCAGTTACGAGTTCTGACGTCACATAGCCCGTGAAACAACAATGGCAGCCCCTACGGATGCCGTGTTTATGCAAGTGCACGGAAAAATAAAAGGTATAACAGCTTATCTTGCCTTATGCGCCGTTTTCCTCCTCTGTTTCCCTTAAATAAGCAAGGAGTAAGCACCTTTGGCGATAGAAATAATTATAAGCCCCGTACGGTCCGCCATGTTGGTTTGTTTACACTTTTACACAGTTTGGCGTGACTTTCTTGGAACGCAACAAAGTCGTGAGTCGTGATTTGAAATCGTGACTTACGGGCTCAAAAACCTGCCTGGAACGCAGCATTCTTCCCGGGTTGGTGACATCATAAACACTGCCCACGGGAACACGCAACAAAGTGGGCGAGGCAATGTCGCGTTCATACAAGTCTTCTGTGTTTGGGCTTCCTAGGGACGCTGGACTTCGGGAACAAT
This sequence comes from Megalobrama amblycephala, assembly GCF_018812025.1. NCBI lineage: Eukaryota > Metazoa > Chordata > Actinopteri > Cypriniformes > Xenocyprididae > Megalobrama > Megalobrama amblycephala. The sequence goes on along the minus strand of NC_063067.1, from coordinate 11,501,733 downwards.
GTTTAAAATGTATGTTTAATTCTGTTCCTGACAATTATAGTGTTAATTTAGCTGTCTGTGCTGCAGATTTTACGGAAGACAGCTTCCAGGATCTACACGAGTTCAATGCTGGATTTGCACAAAGGCTACTACTGAAAGATGAAGCAGTTCCCACTTTAAAAGCAGAAGCTGCTGTTTATAGGCCCCAACATGTACGTATGTTTTATTTTTTTTATAATGTTAAGTGATTTTGGTGAAGAGAAAACTTCATAATAATGTCAGAGTTCATTCATGAAGTTGTGTGAACAACTTGCAGCACCGGTGTACGTCCGAGCACGTGCGCACATTGGTCAGAGGGGTAATAATGTGATTAAGGTGTTTACATGTCTGTTTATTGCGATTAAAATCAGAATACAGCACCTAGTTTAATGTGATTATGGTTACTACAAATATGAGCTTAATCAATTTTGTTTGATGAAGTATTGCATTTACATGAGGTAAAGTTTAATCGCAATATTGCCAAAATCCCATTATAATCGCATTATGAGAGTCAATAACAACACTGATGTGGTATGACACGATGGTAAGTACTGTAAATGATGACAGAACTCTGTGAATTGTCCCTTTAAGAAGACTCCAGCAGAGTAGCATAGCAGCCCATGCTAAAAAAAAAAAAATCTAACTAGCAACAACACAACACAACATATGCTGGTTAGCATCTATGCAGTGTTTTTCAGCAGGGACTTCACATGGGTTGCTGAAGAACATGGGGATCTGTGTTTTGGCTCTGTTTCTTATTACCTGCAGGGCTGCAGGATAAATCGCCCCAGCAGCTGCAGCAGCTAGCTAAACGACCTGTGAGGAAAATAGCTGCTGGTCGATTTAGTTTTTCAACCACCATCCATCTGTCATTGATGGTTATGCATCTAGTCAATATTAGCTAGTGTGGTGAGGCCTGTCGCTAATTAGCTGGTCAAATAGATAGAGGTCCGGTACAGTCCGCGCGGCTCAAAGGGCGCCATCAACTGCAGCCATCAATAATGAAAGAGGCTGCGTGTAATAGCTGGTCATAAATATTTTAGCGTGTGCTCTGCCGAGACCACTGATCGCCATTGAGGTGCTGCCCAAGGCAGTGGAGCAGGTTTTAGTGCAACTTCATTAGCCGTGATACTTCACAGTGAATGCTGATGGCTTGTCGATGTGTTTTGATGTGGGAATGTGAGAAGCTTTCAATAGCAAGTTAAGAATGTTTGTTAAAAGAGGTGCTTGTTTAAGCTTAATTGGCAATGATGTCAATTTGAAATGGCTATTCTATAGTAGACTAATGTATATGTACATATGTAATAGTCTCAAAAAAAAAAAATCCATATGTTTTGTTTGACTATTAGGACTTCGTATCAATTTAAATGATCAGAATGCACCTATGATAAAGGGTTAGAAAAATATGGATTCTTATAAAAAAAATTTAAAAAGTGTTCCTTTGGCTCAATTTGCCACAGGTTAGGGGTAAGTTGCACCATCAGGGGGTAAACTGACCATCTAACTGAATCTGAATCAAACCCATATCAAATTTTAAAGACAATTGACCTCTTTTAATCAGTTTTCCTTTTAAAAATAGTCACATTTCTTTTCTTAAAGTTAATTTAAACAACATAAAACCAACCAAATAAAGTTTAAATTTCAGTATTTAATTGTTTGCATTTCTGAAACAATTTGTTGAACACCAAAGTTGTAACCTTCCCAAAAACAGTGTTTGTAGAATAAAACTACATAAAAACTTAATTGAATGAATAAACAAATGTCACTGAAACTAATAAACATTTAATTCAAAAGGTTTTTGCTGTGATAGGTTTTCGAATGTCGAACATGTTAGGGACTACAGGTGAAAAAATACATGATTATAACCTGGTGCAAAGCATCTTCTGGTTCTTATCAGAGAAGGATTTGGTGTATTTTACACTGTCCCTATCAAATAAACTGGTAACACTTTAGAATGATGGTCCATCATAAACTGTAATGCAGGACAAATTAATACTACCAAAGTCCCTTTAAGTGTTATTCTATAGTCTTTGGTAGTACTACATTAACTTCAGTGCCTTATGGTGGGGTAAGTTGAACAGCTGGATCAATTTACCCCACAGCATTTGGTTCACTTTGCCCCATAGCTGCCATTTTGGAAAAAAAAAAATAGCTCACCAATTCAGGCTAATATTTAGCTAAATGATGGCTGTATGTTGGTAAATCACCAACATGCATCATAATTATTTTTAGACCTTGATAAATTTGCTTTGATGTAGCAGCCATTACATCTGATATGTTAAAATTTTACTCTGACAAGCCAAAAATTGGTTTACCACTCCTCCCATGTGCTTCTCCTTTTCACAGTTTGGCAGAAATGACGGATGGTTCCAAAATGTATGGTCACATGACCCAAAAAGTGTACGGTTGCCAAGATACAGGCAGTGGGTCAACTTACCCAATGGCTCATCTTACCCCATTGGTGTATGACCATGAAGTTTATAGACTTTATATTTATCCTGCTGAAAAAAACAAAAAGTTGGTTCGGTTGGTTTAGGCTTTTTTCTCTTGGTCAGTTTAGCTGCCCAACTAGCTAAACGCCAGCTTGATCAGGCTTGAAGAGCTACTAGACCATCTTAAACCAGCTGAGATCAGCAAACCACATTATCAGGCTGCTTTTATTTCAGCAGGATAATTTGATGGGAAGGAAAACGACGTTGCAGCAACAGGAACTTTGGCACCAACAGTATTAATCTTTCTTAGTAGACATACTCCTTGGGCTACACAATTAATCAGAAAAATAAATGCAATTACAATTACGGCTGCTGGGATTGCAATGGCCAATCAGAGGAGTTTGTATTAATCACTGGCATAGACTCTGCTTTGTAGAGTGCTGCAGGATCGAGTCTTAAAACCCTGAAACTTCTGGCTCCATCGTCCCAAGGTCAGTGGGGTTTTTTGAATGGGTTGTTGGTTAAATGCCTGAGGGTTGTGGTTAACTCAAGTTTAAGATATTTTAATCACATTTTATTCTAGAACATAAAATACATCAGTATTACCCCATGATTTTTTTAAGCTTTTACAAAAAGGTGGTTGCTAACAATTGGCTAAATGGGACTACTGAGGTTGTGAGAGACATTAAATGTCATCACACTGAACAGGAAACTACTCTAGTCCACTTTTACAGCCTTGTTGTGTTCATACTTGCAAACGAATCTAAAACTTCCTAATCTAAAGCTAATCTAAAACTTATAGGCCTGGTTTCACAGACAGGGTTTAGGATTAGGACATTTATGTAGCTTTTATAAACATTCCTTTAGTAAAAAAAATTGCACTGACATATATTAAGAAGATTTTCAGTGCAAAGTGCTTTCAGTTAAAACAGCTCAAACATGCATTTTAGTCTGGGACTAGGCTTAAGCCTTGTCTGTGAAAACGAGGGGTGATGTTGAAGTGGTGATTTGACAGTGGTGTAGTTTGTTTATATAGTTTATACTTTTTACTTCTGGTGATTATATAGTCTTGAAAATGTAATAAATGTTGTGTTCATTTTTGAAGATTATATTGAAGAACAAAACATGTAAGAATCATACATTTTTGTTAGTCAGAGCTTATTTTCTGCAATAACTCAAAAACCAATAGACTTTATTCAGAGCAGCGCCATGTCATGTATGAAAATGAGGCTATGAGGGATAGACTTACCGGGTTTTCAATGGCATCTGCTGCATAAAGCTCCTATATCACTTATAATTTTTTCACAGCTCATGTTGTCTGGAGTTTTATATCTAGTGAAATTTCTTAGAAAGATATTTTTGCAGTGTTTCGTCAGCAGAACAATCCCAAAACACATTAAATAATAGTAAAACCCACTGTAGGGATGTATTACTATCCCTCACAGCCTCGCTTTCTTTCCAGTTAAAAATCAAAGATGGCGCTGCTATGAATAAGGTCAATGGAAAAATCCTATTGTTTTTTGCCAAGGGAACTAGGGTACTAAAAAATGAACTTCTGGGTTGGACTACAAAATTTCATCATCCCCGCAGCACACTCTACCATCGCAAAATATTTGTTCATTTTATTCTCACTTAGTTAAGTGGCCTCATTTGAGTGTGTATATGCTAAAATCCACACCCACATTCATATTTATAAAAATGTTTTTTGACGTGGAAAAAATGCTTAGCACCGCGTCAGAGTCTAAGCAGGCCTGTGCACTTTTTCTTGTGGCAGAGTACTGCAGGTATTTGGAAATCTAAGCAATTTTTGTCGCTCTCTATATAGTAATGACATTAAATAGGCGGAGATCTGAAACTATTCAGCTGTGCATAATTTCATGATTATTTGCAAATTATAAATTTCACATCTGGAAGAGAGGCATACATATGATCATTCTCTGAATCGCACGTACGCACCTTTGAGAAATTATCGTAAGGTCAAATATAGGACGGTTTCTACGCAACATTTTATAAGGCCCTGCACTCTAACAAACGGCATAGCATGAAAAGTTGGGATAGTCTTTTCTTTTCTATTGTGACGAATATCCGAGTATAACGGCTTCTTGAACAAGAACTTGAACAATTTTGTCAATTGGGAATTGAAGAGAACAGACAAAGAGAACAGACGAAGAGAACAGATATACATGTATATATGTGCATGGATAAATCATTTATAATAAATACTGCAATATTACATAAAAAAATAGGAATTGTTCATTTTGATCTCATGGTAATTAGCAGATTATTAGATAGCCTACTTATTTCAAGATTAATTTAAAAGGTGCTTTTTGTTGATTTACCATTTACAGTTTTATCGTCATTTTTTTTTTCATCATCATAGACTACAGGTCTTCACGGACCACCAGAAAAACACTGGCATAGAACATGCATTAAAATGATGTTTATATCGAAGTAACCATAATGTAACCATAACAAGATAAAGAAGCTTTGATCAATAATTTGGTTTTATCTGTAGTTCACCTTTATGGCGTTCCTCCAGCGATGCCAAGGGTGAAGAGATGGGCAGCGCTGTCATCCGCAGGCCTCGAGCAGACGGCCTAATTCTGGATACTCTGACAGCGGCTAGTCACTGCATCCCCCGAGGCTAGTTACAGAACTAAAGCCTCAAAAAGCTGTCCACACAGGGTACCTGTCAGATGGAGAGAGAGGGGGAGGAAATGATGAGGGGATGTGAGAGTTGAACGTGTGAAGGCTGGAGAGACAAAAGCAGAATGAGCAGTGTGGCTAACGCAGAAGAGAACGGAAGAGCAATAATGGAATAATGAACAAATGATGAAATAATAACTGGAGAAGGGCTGTCACACAAGGCTGAACTATGAGGGAGAGAAAGAGTACAATAATCAGTCTTTGTGAAAACAGAAGTGAGGTTCTGATCGACAGTGCAAGAGATTAAAGGAGGAATAGAGATGGAGATATAAGGCAGAACAGCTGTGTGTTAATGGAGGAGAGAGGTGTGCAGGAAGAGTGGCATGTCTAAAGACTGATTTAAAGGACAATTGGTGGGGGAGAGAAAACGTCAGGGTGAAATCACCCTCCATGCCTCAAAGTAGAGTTATTTTTAGAGTGATGGCCTGTTCACCTGATCTATCTGTCACTTTCCTTACTTTCTATCTCTCTCTCCCTCTTTCTCTTCATGTAAAGGGCAAATTTGCAGGTTTAAGGAATAAGTGTTATTGTTAGGTAAGGCAAATATAATTTCTGCAGCACTAGCATCATCAAAAGTAAGTAAAAAAAAAAAAAAAAATATATATATATATATATATATATATATATATATACACACACTGATATATACACTTTTGCCTCCATTTTTCATGAGCTGAACTCAAAGATCTAAGACTTTTTCTATGTACACAAAAGGCCTACTTCTCGCAAGTTTTGAGGGAGCGTGCAATTGGCATGCTGACTGCAGGAATGTCCACCAGAGCTGTTAATTGAATGTTCATTTCTCTACCATAAGCCGTCTCCAAAGGCGTTTCAGAGAATTTGGCAGTACATCCAACCGGCCTCATAACCGCAGACCATGTGTAACTACACCAGCCCAGGACCTCCACATCCAGCATCTTCACCTCCAAGATCGTCTGAGACCAGCCCCCCGGACAGCTGCTGCAACAATCGGTTTGCATAACCAAAGAATTTCTGTCAGAAACCGTCTCAGGGAAGCTCATCTGCATGCTCGTCGTCCTCATGGGGGTCTCGACCTGACTGCAGTTCGTCATCATAACTGACTTGAGTGGGCAAATGCTCACATTCGATGGCGTCTGGCACTTTGGAGAGATGTTCTCTTCACGGATGAATCCCGGTTTTCACTGTACAGGGAAGATGGCAGACAGTGGCGTTGTGTGGGTGAGCGGTTTGCTGATGTCAACGTTGTGGATCGAGTGGCCCATGGTGGCAGTGGGGTTATGGTATGGGCAGGCGTATGTTATGGACAACGAACACAGGTGCATTTTATTGATGGCATTTTGAATGCACAGAGATACCGTGACGAGATCCTGAGGCCCATTGTTGTGCCATTCATCCACGACCATCACCTCATGTTGCAGCATGATAATGCACGGCCCCATGTTGCAAGGATCTGTACACAATTCCTGGAAGCTGAAAACATCCCAGTTCTTGCATGGCCAGCATACTCACCGGACATATCACCCATTGAGCATGTTTGGGATGCTCTGGATCGGCGTATACGACAGCGTGTTCCAGTTCCTGCCAATATCCAGCAACTTCACACAGCCATTGAAGAGGAGTGGACCAACATTCCACAGGCCACAATCAACAACCTGATCAACTCCATGCGAAGGAGATGTGTTGCACTGCGTGAGGCAAATGGTGGTCACACCAGATACTGACTGGTTTTCAGACTGGTTTTGTGGCCAGCCTAAGGCACACCTGTGCAATAATCATGCTGTCTAATCAGCATCTTGATATGCCACACCTGTGAGGTGGATGGATTACCTCGGCAAAGGAGAAGTGCTCACTAACACAGATTTAGACAGATTTGTGAACAATATTTGAGAGAAATAGGCCTTTTGTGTACATAGAAAAAGTCTTAGATCTTTGAGTTCAGCTCATGAAAAATGGGGGTAAAAACAAAAGTGTTGCGTTTATCATTTTGTTCAGTGTATATATATATATATATATATATATATATATATATATATATATATATATAAAAAATATTATTGTTAAAATTTAAACAAATTATTAAATTGTTAAAGATTTACGAATTAGTTTGTATAGACATACTGACATTCTGATTATTAAAATTTAATTAAACCATTAAAAAAGAATCTAAAAAAAAAAATAAACTGAATTTTGGAAAAAAATAAAAACATAAAATGGATTTCATAGGGCTGTACACAAGCATTAGTCTTGGCATCATCCTACTTTTCAGACTGTCAACATAGTATACACTTGTTTTCTGTCAGAACTGTTGAGCGTCACAAGAAAGCAGAGGAGTTTTTCCTGGTTCTATGTTCCTCTCAATGTTTTTCCTGTCTCATTAGACGTGTAATTCATCCAGTATCACTGAACTACATGATTCACTAGGCTCAACTGCTCTGACGGTCTGTTATGAGTGCCTTCTTTTTTCTTCCCTGACAGCAGCAGTAAGAGTGTGGTAAACAAATGCAGAGCACTTCTATGGCCCTCAGTGGCCCCTCACGCTCCCACACCATCTGGGTTGAGCTGTAGAGGCAGTGGTGGAGGCTTCGAGTGTGGTAAGATCATGTGCGTATGGGCCCATTAGTGCTCATTCTCATATATAGTTCATGTCCATGTATTGTTGATGGAAACATCTAACTCTTGCATTCATTTGACAGCATATCAAATTCAGTCTCATTGCACACCCTGACTTTAGGCATAGTTGGGCATTTTCATGCCAAGATTGTCCTGCTGGCATGTTTATTAACATATGCACATGTTTACCACTCATGAAGCTCGGAGGGTAAGTCGCTAATTAATACACCTCACACCCCCTCACACCTCTATGGCTAATTCAGTCAGGAGATGACAGATTTTACAGAAAATGTTGGTCACAGACTTGACAGTATGATTCCGTTTGATAATGTATATTAAGCCAATTTTGTTGTTTTCGTTTCATTTTGATATTCTTTCTATTTTTTAATGCAATTTTTGGGAGATTTTTTGTTTTATTTACCTTTAAATTACTAGATTTTATCAATAAATAATAAATGAATAATCATTTAAGCACATCCTTCATTTTCGTCGCTTAAATTTAAAATAACACAATTTCATGCATAACCCTTTTAATTCAGCTCAAAATATTTTACATTGGGAGTCTTTGCCGACCTCTTGTGGGAAAAAAATATATATAACATGATATTTCATAACTCTTGCCACTAGATGGCCTTTATAGCTCTATATGGAGCAAATGAGCTGTTCCGATGGGTCCCAAAGTCGGGTCCCAAAGTCAGTTCCCTTCAGTGTGCATTTAGATACACATGTAGACATAAAATATTTTTTTGGGTAAAGTTTTAGCATTTTAGTTTGAATTTTGAGCATATTTAGGTTTCTATGTGTACTGAAGCATTCCTCGCATTCCATTCATTCCTATGGGGGTCAAATTGACCCGCGGAGGAAGGATTTGTTACTTTTTAAAATTTCAACCATAAAACGCGTCGAATCCAGTCAAATGTTTTTTGGTGTATTCGTGATTCAAGTGCGACAAAAGTCTTGGGGTCTTGGACCACTCTAATGAACACTCAATTAAAAAAAAAAAAAAAAATGTAAAAACGAGTTTCGGGTCAAAATGACCCGAGGGAAGGAAGGGGGTCAAAAGTCATGTATTCCAGCCTAAAATCTTTGCAAGAGTACAGTCCAGTCTTTATCAACCGATGTTGAACCTAATTATTGAGCAACAAATCAGCATATTATAATGATTTTTAAAGGATCACGTGACACTGAAGCCTGGAGTAATGACAGTATTAGTATATATATATATATATATATATATATATATATATATATATATATATATATATATATATATATATATATATATATATATATATATATATACTGTTATTTTACATTTATAATGTTTTACAATATTACTGCTTTAACTGTATTTTTGATCAAATAAATGCAGCCTTGGAGAGCATAAGCGACATAGTTATTCCAAACCAATAGGGTATGCGTTGAATGTAACATGCCTAGAAAGTTTGAATTGAGATTTGAGATCTGTGGGGAATCAAACTTTATTCACGCAAGGTGATCATATGGATTTAGAATACTTGGAATATAGTACACGCCCCATTTGGAGCACTTTTGTGGTGCTTTTTGTCATTTTTGGAGCCTGACAGTCCTTGCTCATTATATACGTTCTCTTTATCTGAAAGAGCAGCGTGAACATTCTGCAAAATATCTGCTTTTGTGTTCCACAAAACAAAACAAAATGGTCAATCCGTTAGACGTAAAAGATTTAGAAGTTTATTAACTTTGCCAGAGAAGTGTTGAACCTAAAGTGAACCTAAAGCTTGTACTGCCTGGAGAGTTTAGTTTAGCTAAAGACATAATGCTAAGGTTTAGTTAAACAATGCTTATTCGTCTCTCAGTTCATGTCAGTTCTGGGTTTCCCCCCAATATTAGTTTTATTTTTTTGGTCTGTCCATCTCTCCTCTGTTCCCTTGAATTCATTGTCCAGGTTGAAGCGTGTCTGGGTTTGTAAGGGCTTGCTTTTGCCGCAGTTCTTTGAGAATTATTTAAGGCATAAGAGTTACTGTGGGATAAATATTTGATGCCTAGAACCTGTGAGTCTGTGCTCAAGCCCAGAGCAAATACATCAGAGGCAAACAATACATACACATACACACACACACACACGTAAAACAAGACTATAAACTCTTTGTACATTTATTTTCTACTAAAATAGATTTTTATCATAGAGCTCAAATTTTAAGTTACAGAGGTTTTAGCGTCTCAGTCTAGCTCAACACTTTCAAAAAGTTGTCATGCATATAAAGCACATTTAATGTGACCACCTAATGTGCACAGTGAGAAACAAAGATATAGTTGAATGCAATATTTTGCAGTAGATTTTTGCATTTTATTGAACGCATCTCATTGGCAGATGCAGCTTAGTGATACATTTGAAGATGACGAATGTGGGGATCAAAGCAACCTGTTAAATGTTTTCCCAGCAGCTTTTGCTTTTTCTAGACTGTGCTGTCTTATGAAATATGAGGTGCATGATAATTAGTATGTTCACAGACGATTCTATGTTTGACCATTAGAGGGCATACTTGAACATGGTACAACTTCACTATCTGCTGTAACACTACAAAGATTTAACTGGTCTTATGTTGCCATCAAGTGGAGAAAGCTGGATTACTAATATAATAAACTTGAAGCATACTCGCATCTAAACAAAATTATAACCAGGTTTGCATTTCCTGAAAGGAAAATAAGGGCTTGCAAGGAAGCAAAAGAAGGTACACTTAAGTAGTGAAATCCCATCAAATCGTGTCAGTTTACTTTAGATGGTGAACAGTCACAATACAGTATACAAATAAATCCAACAAGGAAGACCAATCATAATTCATAAGTAAATTGTAAATGCTTTAAACTGCGAGTATAAGTCAATGGAAGATTTATTAGATTTTTTTCACCCTCAGAGACCCAAGCACTGATATACATGTTGTATTATTTTTCAACACTTATATATGTCTTTGGAAGATATTTGTTTTGCATCAAGGTATAATTTGTGAAAACGTTCCAAAATTGCAACGCTGGGCCTTCAGGGTTGCAAAATTTCAACTGTTTTTTGAAACAGTACATGAAAGTTTTGAAAAATAACATCTTAATACTGTAATAAAAATGGTATATTTAAAATATGTATTAATTTAAAAAAACTTAATTTAGATATCATTTAATTAATTTTAATATATATATTGTTATATCTGTTAAACAATAATGACAAGACAGCTCAGAAAACAGCTGACAAAAAAAATAAATAAATAAATATTGGACCATTCACTGAGACACTGAGATTTCAGGGCATGTAAATATTTTTGCCATCACTATGTTACGGGTGCTGGTGTGGTAGAGATGGGACGTTAACAGATATCCACAATGTAGAGTATTTATTAACAACACGTAAAACTAACAATAGGACAGACAAGGAGTGAAGGGAGTGAGTCCATTATAAAGAGAGTGCAGATGATCAGGAACAGGTGCAGGTAATCCGTGATGATGGGGAGATGACGAGGAAGTGAGTGCAGGTGTGGAAACAGGAGGATCTTGGGAAATGGAGTCTGGGAACAGAGGGAACTGTGACAGTACCTCCCCCTCCCGGTAGGCGCGGCCTCGTGCCATAGATGGAACAACCGGGGAGGGGGGGGCACCCTGGAGACCTCACGCAGGTGCCGGGAGAGGAGTGGACGGGCACGGAGGTCTCCAGGGCGGGTCCAGGTGTTCAGGCCACCATGGAGGGTCAGGAGCCGTGGCAGGCCATGGCGATTCTGGAGCCTTGGAAGGCCATGGCGGATCTGGAGCCGTGGCAGGCCATGGAGGGTCAGGAGCCTTGGAAGGCCATGGCGGGTCTGGAGCCGTGGCAGGCCATGGCGGGTCTGGAGCCTTGGAAGGCTCCCCCCCCAAAAAAGCCTTGGAAGGCTCCCCCCCCCCCCCCCCCCCAAAAAAAAAATTTCTTGGGGAAGTCCCTGGTGGTAAGAAGGGAATTGTGGGCTGGAACTGTTGGAGCGGGCTCGTCGGCGAAGACTGGGACTGCTGGTTCAGCCCAAAATTATATTAGCCATTCCGCCTCCGTAGGCGGCTCATGGAAGGCTGAAGCGGGCTCGTGAAAGGCTGGAGCGGGCTCAAGGAAGGCTGGGAACGCTGGTTCAGTCCAAAATTATATTAGCCATTCCGCCTCCTTTGGCGGCTCGTGGAAGACTGGAGCGGGCTCCTGGAAGGCTGGAGCGGGCTCGTGGAAGGCTGGAGCGGGCTCGTGGAAGGCTGGAGCGGGCTCGTGGAAGGCTGGAGCGGGCTCGTGGAAGGCTGGAGCGGGCTCGTGGAAGGCTGGAGCGGGCTCGTGGAAGGCTGGAGCGGGCTCCTGGAAGGCTGGAGCGGGCTCGTGGAAGACTGGCTTCTTGGGCCGTCTGGACCTCCTCCTTTTGGGTGGCTTGTGCTGAGGGTTAGGCATGGCCATAGGGGGATGCCCACTGGAGCGGTAGGTGGAGGAAACTGGTGGCTGGTGAACTGGCCAGGCCACCTGTGTTTCTGTGTTTCTATCCTAATGAGGAGAATATGATTTCGTATGAAACTCTTCAATTTCAAACTCGGAACCATTGAGGAAGAGAATCAGATTAATTGACTCAACTAGGGAAAAGAGGCAATCATGTTCAATATAGCGAATTGTCTCCTCATCCAAACCTCCCAGAAAACAGGAGTTAAGAATTGCAAATATTTCAGTGACCTTATTGCTGTTGATGGTGAACACAGTATCAAAAAGAAGGGTAACCACAAGTTATTTTTTCATAAATTCATATGAGATTGTGAACTCTATTATTTACTGTATTGAATAACCTTAAGGCATCTATCACAGGCAAAATGCTTGTGTGAGAAATCCGTCAAATGAAAACATGACAGTCCAACAGTATGATCTCAGTTCAGATATGATTCTGATAGCAGATATAATGAGAACCATGTGCGTGCCCTCCGTAATGGATCAATCTCACAAGCCTTTTCTGGCAAAACTGTTTCACTCTGTTCCAGCTTTCTCACACACGCACACACACACACACACACACACACACACACACACACACACACACACACACACACACACACACACGCACATGCACACGCACACACACACACACACACACACACACACACACACACGCACATGCACACGCACACACACATACACACACTTCTAATGATTTACAGTAAAAAATAGACTCCATAACCCAGACATGCTTTACAACTGCATGTCATTTCAGGCTTGCACAAAAACGATTGAATTTACAATGCAAAATCCCTGTTTGCTTTTTCTCATTTCTCTTCCAAGTATTGTCTCGCACTCATTTTGCAGTCAGGCTTCAGTCTGATTTATTGTAACAGACCAAACAGGGAGAGAGAGAATGAAAGAGATCTGAGTGAAAACCACACAGACGAAGAATAACATCCGTGTGTGTAAGAACGGCATTGTGGGAAGCGGGTTTGGGTGAGAAGTAATATGCTATGAAATGACAGCACTTAAAGGGTTAGGAATTACGCTTTATTATTCTTGATATCTCCCCTAGGTCTCACTTTAAGGGTTATTCTGATGTCTCAAGAAGGTTTCGAGAATTTCACAAGGATTAAACATCCACAATAAATCACTTATAAGAGCTGCCAAGCCGCCCAATCAGCACCAATTAGGGCTGGTCATGTGGTGTGTTCTGTCCTCTTCAATCAGCTAAAGACAGTGAGACACAGTTATAGGAATGAGCTTGGAGAGAGTGAGATGAGAAGATGATGAAAAGAAGGATGTGGTTAAAGCCACATCAGAGGCAGAACATGACAGATAAATGGAGTGCTTGGCTCCCAGAACCACGTCAGTACAGAGAGAACTGGCATCAGTGATGAGAGAATTTGTATCTTTGATGAGCAAACTTTTGTATGGTGTGTTTGTCTTTTTATCTGCAGTTTTTTTTTTTTTTTTTATATACAATTACAATTCTGATTAAGCACATCTCTCATATGTAAATGTACCATGAAAGTAGTCCATAGTGCACCATATTTCAAGTCTTCTAATACCTGTTAATTTGACAACAGCTGACCGGATCATTGAGTCAGTGATTTGAACTTGAGAATTGGATCAGTCCAATTTGTGAACAAATTATTTTGAACCTCTTCTTCTTCTTCTTCTTCTTCTTCTTCTTCTTCTTCTTCTTCTTCTTCCTTCTGTCTTTCTTTCTTTCTTTTGAACAGGTTCTCTTTTTAACAAATTCTTTTGAATCAGTTCAGCTTTGAACAAATTATTCTTTTGTACCTGTTCATATTTTTTTAAACAATTTATTTATTTGAACCAGTTCTCTTTTGAACAAAGTATTCTTTTGAATCAGAACTTTTTTTGTACAAATCACTCTTGAATCAGTTCTTTTTTTTTTCCATTTTTCTTTTTTCTTTTTTTCTTTTTTTACAAATAGTTTTTCTACAAACTATTCTTTTGAACTGGTTCTTCTTTCAGTTCTTTTTTTTCTTTTCTTATAAATTCCTTATTTGAATCAGTTCTTTAAAAAAAAAAACTGGTTCTTTTTTGTTTCTTCTTTTAAATCATATCTTTTTTGTACAAATCGCTCTTTTATTTTTATTATTTTTTCAAATGATTTTAATTTTTTTTTTTAATCAAATTATTGTTTTGAATCTCTTTTTTCCCCCTTTTTTTCAAATAGCTCTTTTGAATTATTTTTTTAACTATTTTGAACTGGTTCTTTTTGACTAGATATTTTCTGAACAAATCCTCTTTTAAATCAGATCTTTTTTGTGCAAATTGTGCAAATTGAGTAGTTCTTTGGAATTGGATCTTTTTTAAACAAGTTATTCTTTTGAATCAAATCTCTAGCTCTTTTTTTTTTTTTTTTTACAAATTGCATTGAATTTTGAATCATTTTTGAACTGTTCCTAACTGGTTCTTTTTTGACCAGATCATTCTTTTGAACAAGTTCTTTTCTTTTAAAGGGGACCTATTATGCCCCTTTTCACAAGATGTAATATAGGTCTCTGGTGTCCCCAGAATGTGTCACTTATTATAGCTTGCCAAATTTGCCCCATTTGGGTGTGAGCAAAAACACATTGTTTGTTGTGTGCCTTTAAATGCAAATGAGCTGCTGCTCCCAGCCCCCTTTCCTAAAGACAACTGAGCTTTAACAGCTCACGCTTCGGTTGCTCAACAACAACAAAGCTGGAGAATCTCACACAGCCAAAATGACGATTGTCAGTAACGGTGTTCAGCCTTACATTGTTCAAACCGGAGTCGGACACTGATGGAGAGACTCAGGAAGAAGTTACAACTTTTAAAATGCAACTGGACATTTCTGAACGGTTAGTGGATAAATTTATGTAGTTGATTAAACTCATCGACTAGCATGTGCCGTCATGTTAATCTTTTGTGCAAATCAAGTGTTGAATTGAATGAAAAATGACGGCATGGTAACAACACTCTACTACAACAACTCTTCCTCTTCTCTAAAGCATCCCAATATGGCCTCGCCCGCTTTGTTGTGTTCTTGGGGGCGGGGTTTATGTAAATTTTAGGGTTAGTGATGTCACTAACCCGGGAAGAAGCTTGTTGTAGTCCCTACCAGCCATTGGTTGTAGTCCTTAAACAGAGAATTCTTTAAAATAAAATATCTCCTTTGCATTGAACTTTGAGCGTCGTAACTTTGCAGACGTTGTTTATGCTCAAACAGCAACATTACACACTAACTAAAGTTAAAAAAGTGAAATCATAATCAAGGCCCCCTTTAAATCAGATTTTTTTTAAACAAAAGCTGCTTTTCCGCAATCGGGCCGAACGGTTCTCATTGCATAACCGTTCCATTCTCTGCCGATACGGGCCAGCTGGTACGGTTACGGTTTCATTTACCACTGTGGGGCTGATAACAGCTGCTTTTTGGAATGTAATATAAAAGCGTCAGTTGTTGCCTTGGTAACGCAACAGTTTACTTATGATATGCGATGTAATAATGACTGCGTTATGGCGGATGATTAGATATTTCTTTTAATTCTATTTTTAATTTGTGTTTACGTCGCTCAGATAGAGCGTTTAGCCAGCTATGGAGAAACTGGTAGCCAGGCAACAGACAAGTGACCAATCCTGCATGTGTCGACGTCACTTCACGGATTCTACGAAATGGTCCTCACTGCAGAACACGAGATCCAGGGGGCAGGGTTGGATCTAGATCCAACCACTCCCACTTTACATATCCCTAAACCTACCCGTCTCTGCCCCCTTGGATCTCGAGTGTTCTGCAGTGAGGGGCTACTGGATTCTACCAGCACGATTCAGTACAGTAATGCTGAGTTCACACAGAACGCGTCTGGGGCGTCTGAGGCGTCTGATTTACATGTTAAGTCAATGTAAACGCGCGTCTAGGCGCGAATCGGCCGTTGACGTGCGAATGGAGCGTCTGACGCCCAAACGCCCGAGTTGAAAAATCTGAACTTTGGCGTAAATTCGCGGCGCGTTAACCAATCAGGGATTGAGCGAATTTTACGCGCGTCTGACTTCAAAATGTTCAAGCGTCCAACTAGACGGACCCCTAGACTAGTTCGGTGTGGGAATTGAGCAAATTTTACGCGTGTCTGAAGCGTCTGACGTAAAATTCGATCAATTCGCACGTCTAAACAAAGTGTGTTCAGACGCGAATTCGTGCATGGGAGGCGCTTTCATCTCTTTCTGCACAGATCCTCTGAATAAACACATAATCTCGTCAGTTGGAAACCTGTAGCGGCAATTTAACTCGGTTATGCCGGCCGACTTTTGCTAGCTAGAAGTTGGGCTAGTATCAACGGCTAAAATCATGCAAAAAGTTTTACAACTAACCAGATTGTCCGCTTTCTTCGCTTATTCTCTTCCAGGCAAGGTCCTTTTTATTCCTGTCTCGATAAAAATATAATGACACATCATAGAGCTCAGGGTGGCCACACACAGCGACATCTTTGTTCTGGTCTCCACCACTGATCACATCATAAACACGTTACTACCAAAGCAGAGTCCCTGATTGGTTAACGCGCCGCGAATTTACGCCAAAGTTCAGATTTTTCAACTCGGGCGTTTGGGCGTCAGACGCTCAATTCGCGCGTCAGCCGCGTGAACGCTTAATTCGCGCCGCGCCATTCGCGTGTCAACGGCCGATTCGCGCCGCGCTAGACGCTTGATTCGCGCCGCAGGACACCTAGACGCGCGTTTACATTGACTTAATATGTAAATCAGACGCCCCAGACGCGTTCGGTGTGAACGCAGCATTAGACAACCGTGCTGAGAATTCCAGGCCGAGAACGGTTTGTAATCGTGCCGTGCCGTACCAGGCTCCAGTGGAAACACAACTGGAACCGTTCCTTACCATTCTAAGAACCGTTCGGCCCGACGGTGGAAAAAGCGGCTAATTTGTTCTTTTGAACTGGTTATTTTTTTGACCAAATAATTATTTTGAACCAGTTCCTTTCTTAACAAATTACTCTTTTAAATCAGCTTTTTAAAATAAAGGAAAAATATATATTTTTAACTAATTGTTCTTTTACAAATTGTTAACTTTATTTAAAATAAATGTCACTTGATTTAATATTTTGTTTTAATGCAATCAAGTTCCTCTGAGTGTAAAAGCAGATATACAAACATACAGTATGTATTGTGTTTTTTTGCATTCTTGTTTCTGTACTCCATTGAATGTCAGTCGTATGTTTTGTTTCCCATACTGCTGAGGTTACGCTTTCTGTTGGGTGTGGTGAAGATGTTTTATTAGCACATGGAGAGTCCTTCCTCCTGAGACAACTGCTAAAGTCAAACATCTGCACATGCTCAGCTTAGACAACAGCTATAAAGAAAGAAAAGAGTGAAGAAACAAGGGAGGAGTTTAGAACAAATGGAGGGGATTTTGGACAGAGTGCAAGAAACACAGAGATTTGTGTTCTGAAGTTTTCACTGCATTTCATGAACAATTTAACCCGATTACTTAAAAATGATTAGATACAAACCAACCGGCTACTCATTACGTCTGTAAGTGGTCTGTGTTTTCTATTGGTTGCTAGTGACAATTTCAGTTTCAACCACAATCACTATAAAAATCAGTTCAGGCCAAGTTCTTGTTGTCATGAGAGATTAAAAGGTACGTGTTGTTACTCAAAGCACACGTCTCTCTGATTTCATACAGTTGTCCATTTCCTCATGGAGCAGCATTGGCCTGAAGTGATTTAATTGGCCCAGACAAAATTTTGGAAAGCCAAACTACCTTGAAAATAGTCTCTTATGTTCACCAAAGCTGCATTTATTTATTTAAAAATCCAGTAAAAATGTTACTATTGTGAAGTACTACTTTTATTTTGAGGATCAACCTATGAATAGCTTTAGACCGGGACAGGGATTAAAAAAAAAAACACAACATATTTCAACTTTAAGAATTTGTTTGAGCCAGGCTGTCTTGTTGTAAATGATCTATGAATGAAAAGCCTCATTTTCCCAGAATATATGATACAATCAATTCTGAGGTGGATCTGGCAGGAAGTAATAATTGATTCCATCTGGATGCCCTCTCACTGGACTGATCTTAAAAGACTCCAGAAATAAAACCAGTACAGATGCATCTTAAACGACCATATCTTAATCTGCCATGGCACTTTCTACTAAAATTCATTTTCCTGTTATTCCCAATCGATTTTTCCCCACATGGAAAAGTGCCTGCTGTATGTTGTTTCAGGGTCTGTCTCCTTTTCCGTGTCTGTGAGCCAGAAGACAATTCCACTATAATAAAACATGGAAATTCAAAGAGGTATGTGGAAATTTCACTTAAAGGGATAGTTCACCTGACAAAAAATTTTCTTTATTTATTCATCCTATGTAATTTCAAACCTGTATGACTTTATTTCTTCTGTTAAACACATACACACACAGAACAAGAAACAAGACTTAATATCTTGAGTCATATTTATATACTGGAAAACAAGAAAACATTCTAAGGAAGACAGTTATTTTTTGCATTAGTCATCCTCATGTCATTCTGAATGGCTTGCTTACTTCAGCGGAACACAAAAGGAGATATTTAGAACATTGGGGTTCAGACTCCATTGACTTTTCATTGGGCATTTTTTCAAAATATCTTTTTTTGTGTGTGTGTGTGCACACATTTTTTTTGTGACATATAAGGACAAAAATTTGTATAATGACATGGGTATGACATAGGTATTACAAGGAGAGGGTGAATTATAAGGACATTACCCCATGTACCCATTTTTCAAAAGGCTTATAAATCATAAATTTTTTTTGGAAAGGTTTAGGTGTAGGGTTGGTGTAGGGCAATAGAAAATACGGTTACAGTATAAAAACCATTACGCCTATCGAATGTCCCCACAATTCACAAAAACAAACGTGTGTGTGTGTAACTGTCTTCTGCTCACTCCACTTGAGTGAGTAAATTATTCAAATTTTCATTTTGGGTGAACTATCCCTTTAATACAGGACAAAAGAATAATGTCATCAGTGCAGAATGAGCGTGGGACAGTTTCTCTGACCTGGACCAGGATCCAGAGGGTCATCTCCCAGAGTGATGTCCACATTTAGTCCGATGACAGGGGGTCAATTGGTGGGGGTTCACTATCTACACCCTCTCACACTCATAAATATACACATACCAAAGAAAGACAGGAAGCAGGCAATAGTTGGACAGGAAGAAGGGAGTGTTGGCTATCACACTGTGCAGAACAGGGGCTCCATGTATTGTTTCCTGCTTTCTCTGGCCAAAGTAACACCAATCTCATTCGTTCTACAGGAACGCAATCCAGATTCCTGTGAGCTCCTCGGCATCTGCCTATTTTCAGTCGGGAACTCGATTTGCACCACCTGAATGTGCTTGATAGACACATTTAGCAGCTTGAGTAATCTCCCATAATTCCATGTATTACTCAACAGCTGCCTGTCACTGTGTTTCTTTTGGCTTGGCATTTGTTTGTTTGTTTCTTCTTTTAAGTCCCCATTGATGATATCAGTGTCACATTTGGCATCAGATGTGAACACAGGCCTGGTCTTGGTCAGTTCGATCACTGCTTGTTTGAACAGGCCCTTCGTTTTTGTTTGGACAGACAAGGGAGGAATTTTGTGGCCATTACACATTTGTCGTTTTAGCTTATTTATAGGTTTCAGAAGCTTTTGTCATGCCAGTTGTCGAGAAGAGGAGCCAGTGTAAGTTATGTCGCCGTTTAAATACAGTTTGGGAGTTTGGGGATCAGCTGCGCTCATTTATTTGCAATTTAGCTTCACAAATTGCTTCACAGTTATTTAATAACTCTTTAAAGATTTATACCTTTACATGCATTATTTATTACTGATGCTTTAATTTCTAAAAACCTCTAATCCAAAGTATTAAACTTCAGTATGTAACTCATCCCTCTACATTTGTGCTACAAACATGAACGATCAAATCGTGCTGCTTGTTGTCGAATTGTGGATTTACTTTTTTTCTGGTAGACAATAAAACATGCAAAAAACATCCTATAGACTTACAATGTAGAAGAAACATGAGCCATATCTAGAGACCAGAATAATACTGATTCTTATGGGCCAGTAAGGAATCATCCTATCAACCATCCAGGACACCTTAGCATCACCACAGCAATGCCCCAGCAACCACCCACTCCACTTATGTAAATCAGAGACTTGATCATACATTCACAGTTACGCTGCACCAGATCGCTAACATAATGTCATCGTGAATTATGAACACTGGACAGATGCACAACAGCTTAACAGAAGCGTCACTGCATCAAACCGCAGTCACAGCCACAGGTTTCTCCTCCCTTCCCCACTTCCTTACTGGAGTCAGGGGAAGCTTAACGCTCTCTTCAACTAGAGGTGAAAAACATCCAAAGCTAGAAACATGCACAACTAGTGCAGATGCTACATTAATTGAGTTCATACTTTTTGGCATTTAACATGAGAGAATTTGTTACTATAGGGCTGAGTGATGTATCAAATGCATATATTTATGTAATATTGGCCTATAACAATATATGTGACCCTGGACCACAAAACCTGTCATAAGTGAGATTTATACATCATCTAAATAAGCTTTCCATTGATGTATGGTTTGTTAGGATAGGACAATATTTGGCCGAGATACAACTATTTGAAAATCTGGAATCTGAGGGTGCAAAAAAAATCAAAATATTGAGAAAATTGCCTTTAAAGTTGTCCAAATTAAGTCCTTAGCAATGCATATCCACTCACAAAATAAATTTTTGATAGATTTATGGTAGGAAATTTACAACATATCTTCATTGAACATGATTTTTACTTAATATCCTAATGATTTTTGGCATAAAAGAAAAATCGATAATTTTGACCCATTAAAGGTATTGTTGGCTATTGCAACAAATATACCTGCGCGACTTATGACTGGTTTTGTGGTCCAGGGTCACATGTTTGCAATCTGGTGATATTTACATGAACCATTCCAAATTTCAAACTGTCATTTTCAATGAATCATATGTTTTACATTCTGCATAAAACCTTTTGAATTTAATCTGTTTGGTCAAATGATGGATCAGACTCTTATAGGCAAATACTTAAGAGTCTATGACTAGATCAATATTGCTGTGATTATTACAGTATGTTTCTAATATGTTATATGTTTAGGAACAGTTTTTTAACCCTAATTGATGGAGTGTGTAGCTTTTCATTTCTTAAACAGCCACGTATGAAGACACAACATGGCCGTATTCCAGGATGACAATGTTGAGATTCATCAGAATGGTTGGGAGGGAGCATGAAGAATTATTTCCACACAGTAATTGGCACCTCTGAGTCCAGACTCCTTAAATTCATTGAAAGCCTTTGGGATGTGCTGGAGTAGACTTTACAGAGTGCTCACCTCTTGCATTGACAATACAAGATCTTGACCAAAAATTGTTGCGCTTTTTGATGGAAATAACCTCTGAAATGCTTAAAGGGATAGTTCACCCAAAAATGTAAATTCTGTCATCATTTACTCACCCTCAAGTTGTTCTAAACCTGTATGAATTCCTTTCTTCTGTTTAACACAAAAGAAGATATTTTGATGAATATGGGTAGCCAAACAGTTGATGGACCCTACTGACTTCCATAGTATAGGAAAAAAATACTATGGTATGGGGCACATCAACTATTTGGTTACCGACATTCTTCAAAATATCTTCTTTTGTGTTCAACAGAAGAAAGGAATTCATACAGGTTTAGAACAACTTGAGGGTGAGTAAATAATTTTCATTTTTTGAATAAACTATCCCTTTAAAGGCCATTTTTTTTTCACATTGAAAAAAGTGACATTTATAATGTTATAAAATATTTACATTTCAAATAAGTGCTGTTCTTTTTCAACTGTTTTTTAAACTTTGACGATTATAAGAAATTAGCATATTAGAAAGATTTCTGAAAAATCATGTGAGACTGAAAACTGGAGTAATGTAAAAAGCATAAGATAAGCATAAGAGACGTCGTATCGACACCAAACTTTTGAACGGTAGTGTATATATACAATATCATTATATTTATATAAAATGATTTTAGCTATCAGCCCCATTTATCCTTTATATGCATGAACATAGCTCTTAAGCATTCCATGTGGAAGTCATCCTCCTTCCCAGTGGAATGCTAGTAACATTGTGGCAGTTTGTGTAAACCATCCCCCCGCTTGCCCCCATGGACTGAAAAATAACAAGGTCATGAAAGGTCAAGTGCCTCTGACCATTTACCCGCCACCCCTGAGCCTCATGATGCCGGAACGGTGCCCAAGCCATGGCCCACGGCCACAGAGACGGTCTCTTTGTGCTGAGTGAAGGAAGATTTACATGTTCTTTTCTGTGTTCTCACAGGCGTGGCTGTGGAAGGAGGAGGCAGAACATACACGCTATGAGGCAATGCCTTCTCAAAACCCCTGAGACTCTGAAAGAAAGAGAAGAGAAGGAAGAAAAAGATGATTAGCCTTCTTGATGGTAATTTAAAACAGGTGTGTGAAAGTGGTTGCGTGTGCCTCTGTGTGGTGTGAATGTACAAGAATGCTGTATGTTTTAGCGTTCCATGTTATGATAACCAAAACGATAAATTCCACAAACAGGAAATGACAGGGAGCAGGAAATATCACAAACAGGAAATGAGAGCACTTGTATTTTATATCTGCCCAACAAGTTCTTTATGTAAGGCTGGTGTTTTATAGTGGCTAAAGGGCTGTTGAATAGAAGGTTGCTGGTTCAAGCCCCATGAGTCATGAAATATAACTCTGATTAAGACGCGTAAACTCAGGTTGCTCCAGGATGAAGGAGAGAACAATCTTATTGCTCAGATGTTGCTTTTTCATAGCTCAGTTATATCTCATTAAACAATCAGCTTTGTCTTTTCTCAGATGATAAATAAAAATAGCCAAAAATGAGGCTATTAAAGGGATAGTTCACCCAAAAATGAAAATTTGATGTTTATCTGCTTACCCCCAGCGCATCCAAGATGTAGATGACTTTGTTTCTTCAGTAGAACACAAATTATGATTTTTAACTCCAACCGTTGCCGTCTGTCAGTCAAATAATGGGAGTGAATGGAAACACAATCAATAAGAATCGAAAAAACACGCACAAACAAATCCAAATTAAACCCTGCGGCTCGTGACGACACATTGATGTCCTAAGACACGAAACGATCAGTTTGTGCGAGAAACTGAACAGTATTTATATCATTTTTTACCTCTAATACACCACTATATCCAACTGCGTTCAGCACTCGCTTAGTGAAGTCTGATCGCGCTCTGACAGCGGCAGTGATGCCTAGCACTCATTGAAGTATATGCGCGAGACATCACTGCTGTTGTCAGAGCGCGATCAGACCTCACTAAGCGAGTGCTGAACGCAGTTGGATATAGTGGTGTTTTAGAGGTAAAAAATGATATAAATACTGTTCAGTTTCTCGCACAAACTGATCGTTTCGTGTCTTAGGACATCAATGTGTCGTCACGAGCCGCAGGGTTTAATTTGGATTTGTTTGTGCGTGTTTTTTCGACTCTTATTGATTGTGTTCCCATTCACTCACATTATTTGACTGACAGACGGCAACGGTTGGAGTTAAAAATCATAATTTGTGTTCTACTGAAGAAACAAAGTCACCTACATCTTGGATGCGCTGGGGGTAAGCAGATAAACATCAAATTTTCATTTTTGGGTGAACTATCCCTTTAACTCTTTCCCCACCAGCATTTTTTTTTTAAAAGTTGCCAGTCAGCACCAGAATTTTTGATCATTTTCACAAAACTCTGAAAAAAACTGAATATCTGAACATACAATATATCAAAAGAAAGAACAGAACCTCTGCTTAATAATATTATTATCAACACTCAAATGTGGGTGTTTCATGTAAATGCAACATTTTGAACAAAAACCTATGAAAATCAAGTTTTTGTCTGGATCGCATTCAGAACGTTGATCAAGTAGATTGAGTCCATCAACACCTCCAAAGCCTGCACAGTCCTATACCTCTTCCTGGGTTGACATTTCATTCGGTAACATTAGGCAGTTTTGATTTATATACCGTTTCATGTTTGATAATCGCGTTATTTTACATAAGCATTAAGCAGTGCTTCTATTGCTTGTTTCTGCTGCTTCTTTGCTTGTTTTTTGATTCCAGAGATTCTGTGCCTTTTCAGAAAAAGTGTAATAGCGCCCCCTACCGTATAACATTGAAAACATGGATTGCCGGAAAATTCCATCAATGGTGTGGAAGCGCTTTGTCATATGACAGAAAATTCAGTCAATGACAGAAAAAGAGTTAAGCATAGAGACATAAAATTAACTTGGCTATATTTTATAGATAGATCATTTCCGTTTGCACTCCATTTAATCTCATAGCAGTCTTGAAAAAACGATTAGGATTGGATTGCAGTGAGTACTTTAGAATGCTTTTGATAAATGCATGTGCTAAATGGCTACTTGCATACTAAACGGCCCTCAAAAGCACACACTTAATGATTCATTTCTCTGTCTGCGTAAGAATAAAAAAAAAAATCATCCACTCTGAAGTAGAAAACAGATGAGTTTTCCTTTGAGTTATGGTCACGCTAAGTGCCTGAAGCATCTTGTGTTACAAAACCACAGCCACCAGGAATTAATTTACAGATTTGTTCTTTTCATTTAATGCATCAATGCTACATTCAAGAGACGCATTGGCCATTTGTAACTGGAGTGTCTTGTACCGTTCTTAAACAGCTCAGGTTACGTGTGGTTCCATATGTGGAGCCTCGGCCGTGCCGTCGGACTCTCCTCACACCGTAGTGCTAGCAGTCACACTCCTCCCACCGCTGCTGCTGGCCAGAAACTGGACAGCCCAGGTGGATGTTGTGAGCTTAAGCCTATCAATCATTTCACTTCCAAACTCCCCACACCTCAAAAAGGGAGGGAAATGAAAAAAAATCAGGCTTGTGGGAGGGGGACACATGTTCTCTGCTCTCTCCCCCATCTGGCCGAAATGTTTGACGAGTAACTTTGCGAGTAGTCCCCAAGAACACACAAAGCTGCTCACACTGCACTGTTTCCAGATGTTCTCCGCGCGGCGCCAACACACAGATACATGTGAACGATTCCCGCCCAGTCACACTGAAGGGAAGTGAAAGTTTTTTTTGGAGAAACGGGATTGCGTGAGGGTGTGTGCGTGTTTAGATGCACTGGTGCGTGTGCGTGTCGGCTTGCTCAGCTTCCCTTCCGTTCTTTCCTTCAATGTGAGTGTGTGTGATGGTATTTTTGGGTGATTGAGGGTTAAAGATGACTCACTGTATTACTCATTGGTCCAGGGACACACAAATTCAGCGTACATGACGGCATGTGCTTTCACAAGCTGATCAGCGGTGAACACATAGGCTGCAGAGATGAAAGAAGAAAGGACACTGTGATTTATATATCATAGTTAAAATACCAAAATGGAAATGCAAATGGAATGCAAATCAGAGAAGGAAAATGTATTTATTTATTTACCTTTTCAGACCCAGGGAACTCACATACAAACTCTAAGACGGCCCATATATTGTTTTTTAATGCAAATTATTAAAAAACCATTAGCTATGGAAACTTGTTTCCACCTCAGCGTAAAAATAAACATGACTGTGAGATTAAAATAAGAAATAGTAACATTGATATAAGTCATATTATGAGATATAAAGCTGCAATTGTAAGATATAAAGTCAAAATGAGCTTTTTTATCTGTTTCCTTAGTGGCAAAATGCAACTTGTGTGATAATGTACAACAACAACATATAAAATATGGATATATTTTTTAAAGGAAATCCTAAATGATTTATATAGTATCTGTCCATGAACTCCTGTGAACCAACAGATGAAATGTTTGAAATGATATTATTAATCAATCAATCAATAAAAATTAATTAGATTAATTTCTCTGAATCTACTTGGAGGTTTAGTTGGTGGCTGCCTT